>NC_088410.1:30581089-30593589 GCF_034236695.1 Oncorhynchus nerka
AACCCTGGGTGGGGTCAATAAAGTATTGAAACTCCTGGGGATGTCTCAGGAAGGTCAGCCGTTGATGTTCCTGTTCTGTCTGCCAGGATGAATTATTTTCTGTTGTGGGGAGAGACAGATTACATCCTAAACGGCATCTTATTCTCATTATAGTGCGTTACTTTTGTCCAGAGCCCTATGGTCAAAGGTAGTGCACTATAAAGGGAATAGGGAGCCGTTTAGGGCACAGCCATGGTCAAAGCCGTTCAAATATGTCTTGGCTGTGGGCTTTGGTTTTAAGGCATAGAGATAGCTTTGTGTGACATATGCATTAAATGAATGTAGAGTGTGAAGGATGCTGGAGCAGATCTTAAGATCCTAGAGGGAGACACCATTGTGTATACTGTATCACTACTGTATTGGAAAGTGGGTGGGTTCGCCTGGTTCCAGATCTGTTTGTGCTGTCTTGCCAACCCCCATGGTCAATGAGTTGGCAGGACAAATCTGTGACTCGGCTGGATGGGTGTATGTGTGTGGTAGAGCATGTGACTTCCTCTTACTGTATACTAGGCTATTCAGTATGACTGAACAATGGAATATGAGCTTGTTCAGTGGGTCAGATATATACTGTGACTAAGCTGTTTATCCACACGTTCATACTTAAAAAGGATTTGAGGTCGACATTAGCCATCTTAACGTGTTAGCATGGGGATGTTATAGAAATAGTTGCTTAGCCATAGCATAAGATGCACGTGCGTGAGTCACCATTATCAAATCATAAGTTTAATGGTTGCGTACACAGATTTGCAGATGTTATCGCAGGGGTAGCGAAATGCTTATTGCGAAGTTAGCTAGGAGCTAGAAACTTTGGGTGATTGTGTCTATTAGCGCCATCGTATCTGTGCTATGTGCATCTTAAAGGGATAGCTCAACCAATATGTACATCTTAAAGGGATAGCTCAACCAATATGTGCTTCTTAAAGGGATAGTTCAACCAATATGTACATCTTAAAGGGATAGCTCAACCAATATTTACATCTTAAAGGGATAGCTCAACCAATATGTGCTTCTTAAAGGGATAGTTCATCCAATATGTACATCTTAAAGGGATAGCTCAACCACTATGTACATCTTAAAGGGATAGCTCAACCAATATGTACATCTTAAAGGGATAGCTCAACCAATATGTACATCTTAAAGGGATAGCTCAACCAATATGTGCTTCTTAAAGGGATAGCTCAACCAATGTGTACATCTTAAAGGGATAGTTCATCCAATATGTACATCTTAAAGGGATAGCTCAACCACTATGTACATCTTAAAGGGATAGCTCAACCAATATGTACATCTTAAAGGGATAGCTCAACCAATATGTACATCTTAAAGGGATAGCTCAACCAATGTGTACATCTTAAAGGGATAGCTCAACCAATATGTACATCTTAAAGGGATAGCTCAACCAATATGTGCTTCTTAAAGGGATAGTTCAACCGTATCCATGCTAATATTGGACTTCTATAGGTTTAGAAAATGCTAGCTAGCTAAGTAAGAGGTTAGTGGCTAAATAAACAAAACAAGAGCATGGATTGCGCTCTGTTCTTGTCCATGGACTACTTTCAGGGTAAGACCAATAAGTCGATTTTTGTCATTGAGGTGAACGATCCCTTTTAATATCTCTCTTTCCCACACCCAGAGGTTTGGAGAGTGAAGGCAGAAGCACATGTCAGACTTTTGCATGAATTTTTAAATAGAAAAGAGCAGGAAATGCTTTGTGGTTAATGATCAATGACATTTCCGTCCGTTCTGAAGCCTAAAAGGCAACTTTTTGATAGTTTAGTAGTGGCTGACTGCCCATATCTACAAGCCAATGTGATTTTCAGATTGTTTGTTATATTGCATGGTGATATCAGGGTGCTTTGCAGTAATATTATACTGTAATGATTTACCTTCAACTAGTTTTCCTTCTAACTTTGGTCTTACTTTGTTTCCCATCTGTTTTTAAAATCAGTTCCAACATGCTTCAAGAACACTGAGTTTAATCAGAATGACTAATAGCAGTTAATCAAAGTCAATCATCATTTGCTAAATGTAACCGACAAGTTGTTTGGAGCATAGAACACGAACCCAACGAACTTCCTTAAACCATCAGGTTCTCCAATTCCCCGAATGAGATCACATCTATTCAATTAAATACTTTTTTTTTCTTTACCAGAACCCTCATTTAATTTCCTTAGAAACTGACTGCTTTACATGAGATATAAGACATTGGTGCCTTTTCCTCATCCACTTCCTGAGTGCTGATCTAGGATCAGTTTAGCCATACTGAATGAGATTACATGGACAGCGAGGACCTGATCCTAGATCAGCACTCATCCTACAGATGTTTTATGAATTTGGGCCTTTTGTTTCAGCTGAGGAACAGGTGGTTTGGTGTATCTGCAATGACAGTAAGATTAATGGTTTGAGATCTTAGGTGGTTGACATCAGATCCAATGATCCCGTTGTGATTAAGTGGTTACTTTAGTCCATCTGTCTGTCAAGATGATGTTTTGTCTGGATGGACAGACAGTAAGTTCAGTAGTTCACCCATCTGACAGGTTGTTGCATATTGGGATCCCCATTAGCTTTTGCCGAAGCAGCAGCTATTCTTCCTGGCATCCACACAAAAACATCAAACACGACAATAACACACATACACTGATAGACAAGAACAGTCACACAAATGGGAAATACAAAACAATACAACTAAAGAATAATGTGTGTTGTGTGTGTGTGTGTGTGTGTGTGTGTGTGTATGTGTGTGTGTGTGTGTCATGACCTGACAAGGGAAACTCTGTAACCTAGTTATAGCCTCAGGGTAATGTTTATTTCTGGTCAGGTCCAGTGGGCAGGAAAAGTCCTAGCCTGCCCATTATGTCTGAAGGGAGTCTGGGGCTTCAGGAATCCCATGATAGGCTGGTGCTGCTACATGTCCAATGGATATCGACCAATAATGGTATCTCTTTGCGTATGAAAGATAGCCTCGCCATATCTTCCCGACCCAGGATGTGAACTCGAAACCCTCTACATAAGAACACAGCATATAGGTTCCCTGAACTTTAGACCTCATCACTGTCGTTCATACCTCAGCAGGAATCAACATAGGAGGGAGTGACTCTCTTAGCTGTATATTACAACCAGTAGTTAACATGAGGGACATGGTTATAGTAGCACGCTACTGTAGTTTGTGGTGCGTTTCATTTGAGTTTTTATCTGCAGTATAAGTCTAGAGATGACATAGTGTTAGCCTTTCCATAGACTCTGTTTACAGTATGGTCTGCATGGCTCCATGTCTGCAAAGCCACAAAATTGCATGGAGTTAGTTACAGCACATAGGCTACACCACTAACTGATTGTGACCTTTTCCAAGTTAATACTGATTCCTCTATTAACTTTGGATGTTTCATTCAGCTTTTACACAACATTCGTCCCTTTATACCAATTTGACATTTACTTTCTTCACTTATCAGCTTAATCTACATAGTGGGGGTTTAATCCTCATATTAAAACCCGAAACCTCCCCAGTCCAGATGAAGACCTCTGAGGTAATAAAGGCTGTGAGGAAAATAAAGGTCAGAAGTGGATGGGAGGGGGTCCCCTCCTTCCCTCCCCGTCAGTCCTAGAGAGTTTCTGCCTTGCATGTGAAGGCCAGATGTAGTGAACAGAGGCTGCTTCCCGAATGCCATCCTATTCCCTTTATAGTGCACTACTTTTAAGCAGGACTCATAGGGCACTGGTCAAAAGTGGTTCGCTATGGAGAATAGTGTGCCATTTGGGATGCCAACCAGAGTGAATGTGGAGGCCAGGGGTTGAAAGAGAATGTCAGTCTGAATTACAGTTCCTGGTCTAGTGTTTACGTGGCATCCCGCATCAGATTCCAGCGTGATGTAGAAATGCCTAATAGGGTTTACGTGGGGACTGCCGGGCTGGGGAGGGGGCGTAACACAAGGAAGAAGACAACACCACGTGGTTATGACAGCTCATCCACTCAAGAAACAACAAATGTAGTCATTCTTCCTGCCTCACTAGGACCTTGTCATTCTCTGCATTGAACCTCATCACACAGCTCTTTAAGTGTCAGCGTATCATCCATTGCTATTATCATCCTTTGTCTGTATGTCAAGATACAGCTGAATAATGTGCTTATAGAAAACCCATAGCTAGGGCCCCCCGAGTGGCGCAGTGCTCTAAAGGCACTGCATCGCGGTGCTTGAGGCATCACTACGGACCCCGGATTTGATCCCAGGGTTCGTCTCCCGGTCCGCGACCCATGAGGCGGCGCACAATTGGCCCAGTGTCCCCCGGGTTAGGGGAGGTTTTGGCCGGTCGGGATGTCCTTGTCCCACTCTAGCGATTCCTTGTGGCGGTCGAGCGACTCCACGCTGACTTCGGTCGCCAGTTGCACAGTGGCTCTCGAACTTCGCCTCTCCCGAGTCTGTACGGGAGTTACAGCGATGGGACAAGACTGTAACTACCAATTGGATACCATGAAAAAAGGGTGTAAAAAGTACAAAATAAATATATAAAATTAAAGTAAGAAAACCTATAGCTCTTTCACCCAACATTGCAGTGAGTGCAGTCATAACGCAGTGCAGGGAGTGCAGTCATAACGCAGTGCAGGGAGTGCAGTCATAACGCAGTGCAGTGAGTGCAGTCATAACGCAGTGCAGGGAGTGCAGTCATAACGCAGTGCAGTGAGTGCAGTCATAAGCCAGTGCAGTGACAATACAAGCAACAATGCCCAACATTAAGAGATATTTGCTCTCTATTGTAAAGGTTGGCTTGGAGAGTGTAGCTGCGTTTGCTTAGCTCTTGTGTCGGCCGAGTTCTCTCCCAAAGAGAAATGAGAAAGATAAATGTTTTAGCAGCCAGATCCCACTGTGACTGAGTGACGTGACTCAAAACAGAAGGAGAGAGAGAGAGGGGAGGGATGGCGAGAGAGTGAGAAATGGAGAGAGAGAACCAAACACAGTCCCAGTCTAAATAGAAAGAGAAAGAGTGTGGAGACATCAACTATATATTCAGGCAAAAGAAGCACAATTGAAATTGACAAAAAACAAAACAAAAATGACCACAGATGACAACTGGTTTGATGCAGATTGTAAAATTATAAGGAAAAAACTTAGAACACTTTCAACCAAAAGCACAGAGACCCAAATAATGGTGAATTACGCCTTCATTACTGTGAGACTTTAAAACTCTATAAACGTACACTCAGAACCAAACAAGCACAGTACAACAGCAAGCAGCTGACACTAATTGAGGAGTCCATAAACACACACAACTTCTGGCAAAATTGGAAAAACTAAAAGAATCTTAACAAGAGGAATTAGCGATACAAAATGGTGACATATGGCATAACCCGTTTAAAAACACTCTAAAACACCGTTCAAATTGACACAAACGCAGAACAACACCAAATTCGTGAGAAGTTGAATGGATTAGAAAAAGCTATAAAGGACAATCAAAATCCACTGGACTCCCCAATTACTGACCAGGAGCTCTATGAGAAACTTCAGGCTCTCAAATTTAAAAAGGCATGTGGACCTGATGGCATCCTAAATGAGATGCTCAAACTCACTAGTGCAAAATTTCAATTGGCTATATTAAAACTGTTTAATTTGATCCCGAGTGTAGGTTATTTCCCTGACATCTGGAATCAAGGACTCATAACCCCAATCTTTAAGAACGGAGACAAATTTGACCCTAACAATTACAGAGGCATTTGTGTGAACAGTAACCTGGGGAAGGTTTTCTGTAGTATTATAAATGTAAGAGTTCTAAACTTCCTTAATAAGCACAATGTCTTGAGTAAAAGCCAAATTGGATTTATACCAAAACATCGCACGACTGATAATATTTACACCCTACACACCCTGATAGATAAACATGTCCACCAAAATAATACCAAAATTTACTTTTGCTTTATCGACTTCCAAAAAGCATTTGATTCTATTTGGCATACAGGACTGTTCTACAAAGTTATTGAAAGTGGAGTAGGGGGTAAAACATATGACATAATTAAATCAATGTATACTGGCAATACGTGCAGCATTAAAATTGGTAAGAAAAAAACTGAATTATTTAACCAGAGGGGGTCCTTCATCAGGGTTGCAATCTGAGCCCTGCACTCTTCAATATTTACATTATTGAATTGGCTATTATTCTAGAAAAAACCTCAGCCCCTGGTGTTAGTCTCCACAATTCAGAAGTTAAATGTCTACTCTTTGCAGATGACCTATGCCTGCTGTCACCCACAGCACATGGCCTACAGCAGAGCCTGGACCTGCTAGAGCAGTACTGCCAGACCTGGGCCCTGGCAGTAAACCCCAAAAAGACTGAAATAATGATTTTCCAGAGAAGATCCAGATCTCAGGGAACTAGACCAAAGTTCTCAATTGGTACACAATATATAGAGTACTGTACACACTACAATTACTTAGGTTTAAAAATAAGCTCAACTGGACACCTTAATGAGGCAGTGAATGAGCTAAGAGAGAAAGCACGCAGGGCATTCTACGCCATTAAAAAGCTAATTCAAATTGAAATTTGGCTAAAACTAATTGATTATGTCATTGAACCAATTGCACTTTATGGCAGCGAGGTGTGGGGTCCACTTGCAAAACAAGATTTCATCAAATGGGACAAACACCCCATTGAAACTCTGCATGCAGAGTTCTGTAAGATTCTCCTACATGTCCAGAGGAAAACTACAAACAATTCATGCAGGGCAGAATTAGGCCAATATCCACTAATAATAAAAACAAAAAAAAGAGCAATTAAGTTTTGGAAACATCTAAAATACAGTGACCCCCCTCATATCACTACCAAGCACTGCAATGCCAAGAGCTGAGCAAAGAAAAGAGTCCCCTCATCCAGCTGGTCCTGGGGCTGAGTTCACATACTTGTTCTACTAACACACGGA
Organism: Oncorhynchus nerka; assembly: GCF_034236695.1. Classification (NCBI taxonomy): domain Eukaryota; kingdom Metazoa; phylum Chordata; class Actinopteri; order Salmoniformes; family Salmonidae; genus Oncorhynchus; species Oncorhynchus nerka. The sequence continues at coordinate 30,588,033 of NC_088410.1, forward strand.
AACCTCAGGACCAGAACATCCAATCAATCAGGATAAAGCAAATTACAACACAGTCAAAACAAAACTATATTGCTTATTGTGAAACACAAGCACAAAGCAAAATGCTTTGTGAGTGTCATTTCCACAAATATGAAACCCTTATTCAAGGTTTCAAAGACCTCTCTGATGAGAGTAGGCTACCCGGCCTGTTGGGGGAGGACGCAGAGAGCTGTGGGTTGTCAGCGCACGACATTGCTGCCTGCCATAAGTTGGGGGACAGTGTCCGACAGACCAATCAACCTGCACATTTACTCTACTGTATGCTTAATGTTATTGTTCAATGTATGGTCATTTTGACCCTTGGTTATTGTTGTTACTGTTGTCCTGCTGACAATTCTGATTCTCAGTTGTATTTATTTTTATATTATAAATATCCAAAATAAGCTTTGGCAATATGTACATTGTTACGTCATGCCAATAAAGTGAATTGAATTGAATTGAATAGAGAGAGAGCGAGAGAGAGAGAGCAATAGAGAGAAAGATAGAGATAGAGAGAGTGATAGAGAGAGAGAGAGAGAGAGAGAGAGAGCGATAGATAGGAAACAGACCAGACTGCTAAACAGATGTAGCTTGAGCTATTTGGCCTCACCCCTCTCTCTGTCCACCCACATTCTGTGACTCCCAGCTGGGTGAGTTAGCGACTATTTTGTCACCACTAATGGCCGTTCCACACCAGTATTTTGTCATCACCACCGCCAGTGTTTGTCATTGCTAATGGTTAGCATCACTCTCGGTTTGCGATTGTCATTGTGATCAATGTGAGTGGTTGGTTCACATTTGGGTGTCGACGCAATAATGGTTCGTAGTTATTTGCTGCTTCTAGCCGTAGTCTTGTCATTAGCGATTGCTGTCTTGTCTGTTATCCTTATTTGTCATTGTGAATGGTTGTCTCACAGTTGGATACTGTGTCTTCACTGTTAACTGCTGTCGTCCTCATATTGGTTAGCCAGTACGTGTTGTTTTCTAGCTGTTTTTCTAGTCTTGGCATTGGTTGACAAGTGGTTGTCACTTCTTTCCGGACACATCCTGATGTGTGCTGACAGCAAGCTCTGTGAGGTACCGGCACTAGGCCCAGCATGCTAGAGTCTCTCTTTGACAGCAAGCTCTGTGAGGTACCGTCACTAGGCCCAGCATGCTAGAGTCTCTCTTTGACAGCAAGCTCTGTGAGGTACCATCACTAGGCCCAGCATGCTAGAGTCTCTCTTTGACAGCAAGCTCTGTGAGGTACCGTCACTAGGCCCAGCATGCTAGAGTCTCTCTTTGACAGCAAGCTCTGTGAGGTACCGGCACTAGGCCCAGCATGCTAGAGTCTCTCTTTGACAGCAAGGTCTGTGAGGTACCGGCACTAGGCCCAGCATGCTAGAGTCTCTCTTTGCTTTGACTCACATGCTTTTATGTTATGTGAGGTACCGGCACTAGGCCCAGCATGCTAGAGTCTCTCTTTGCTTTGACTCACATGCTTTTATGTTATGTGAGGTACCGTCACTAGGCCCAGCATGCTAGAGTCTCTCTTTGCTTTGACTCACATGCTTTTATGTTATGAAGGCATCTTGGAAATGGGACTTGTTATTTTTGCAACAAAATCCTGCAGACAGATTCCAACACTTAATGTGTTGTGACATCTGTTGCGAAATGTATTGTAATGTTTTTAAAATGGTCTATGACTGTCCTAACTTTGCTGGACACCAGGGAGAGTAGCTGCTGTCCTTGCAGCTATTGGGGGATCCATAATAAATACAAATACAACTGAACTTCGACCAGACAAGCTGTCTCAATGTTTTTCAGTCAAAACATATTTCACATTTTCTCTTCTCTGCTTGAAAGCTTCTAGTATAGAGTGATTGTTGGTGGAGGGATGAGTGATTACAGGGGGATGGATGAAAGAGAGAGAGAGAGAGACAGAGAGAAGGAGGGGGAGAGAGATACAGAGAAGGAGGGGGAGAGAGAGACAGAGAGAAGGAGGGGGAGAGACAGAGAGAAGGACGGGGGAGAGAGAGACAGAGGAGGAGGGGGAGAGAGAGACAGAGAGAATGAGGGGGAGAGAGAGACAGAGGAGGAGGGGGGAGAGAGAGACAGAGAGAAGGAGGGAGAGAGAGAGAGAGAGAGAAGGAGGGGAGAGAGAGACAGAGAGAGAAGGAGGGGGAGAGAGAGACAGAGAGAAGGAGGGGGAGAGAGACAGAGAGAAGGAGGGGGGAGAGAGAGACAGAGAGAGAAGGAGGGGGGAGAGAGAGAGAGAGAGAAGGAGGGGGAGAGAGAGACAGAGAGAAGGAGGGGGAGGGAGACAGAGAGAAGGAGGAGGGAGAGAGAGACAGAGAGAAGGAGGGGGAGAGAGAGACAGAGAGAATGAGGGGGAGAGAGAGACAGAGAGAGAAGGAGGGGGAGAGAGAGACAGAGAGAAGGAGGGGGAGAGAGACAGAGAGAAGGAGGGGGAGAGAGAGACAGAGAGAATGAGGGGGAGAGAGAGACAGAGAGAATGAGGGGGAGAGAGAGACAGAGAAAAGGATGGGGGAGGGGAGAGACATAGAGAAGGAGGGGGGAGACAGAGAGAAGGAGGGGGAGAGAGACAGAGGGAAGGAGTAGGAGAGAGAGACAGAGAGAAGGAGGGGGGAGAGAGAGACAGAGAAAAGGAGGGGTGAGAGAGAGACAGAGAGAAGGAGGGGGAGAGAGAGACAGAGAGAAGGAGTAGGAGAGAGAGACAGAGAGAAGGAGTAGGAGAGAGAGACAGAGAAAAGGAGGGAGGAGAGAGAGACAGAGAGAAGGAGGGGGGAGAGAGAGACAGAGAGAAGGAGGGGGAGAGAGAGACAGAGAAAAGGAGGGGGAGAGAGAGACATAGAGGAGGAGGGAGAGAGAGACAGAGAAGGAGGGGGAGAGAGAGACAGAGAGAAGGAGGGGGAGAGAGATACAGAGAAAAGGAGGGGGAGAGAGACAGAGAAAAGGAGGGGGGAGAGAGAGACAGAGAGAAGGAGGGAGTGGAGAGAGAGAGAGAGAGAGAGACAGCCAGACAGCAACTAGCTTTTCCAAACATAGTCTACTAAATCGATGAAATTACGGGACAGATGGCTAATAAGTCGTTCCAAACAAAACCTGGAAATTATTGACCTTAGAAAAGCTATTTGTCACTGCCACAAGTCCCTTAATTGCTGGGTAATGTGGACATTGTGGGGTTGGTGGAAGGAGGAAAATGACCCACACCATACCAGCAGGAGGGAATAAGAAAACACAGTGACTGGAGTCTGCTCGGGTTAGTGGGCCATCATCAGAGAACCCTGAAAGGAATTAAGCATTGTGTGTGTGTGTGTGTGTGTGTGTGTTTGCGTGTGTGTGTGTGTGTGTGCGTGTGTGTGTGTGTGTGTGCGTGTGTGTGTGCACGTGTGTGTGTCTCTTTCTGTGTGTGTGTGTGTCTTTCTGTGTGTGTGCGTGCACGTGTGTGTGCACGTGTGTGTGTGTGTGGGTCTCTTTCTGTGTGTGTGTGTGTGTCTCTTTCTGTGTGTGTCTCTCTTTCCGTGTGTGTGTGTGTCTCTTTCTGTGTGTGTGTGTGTCTCTTTCTGTGTGTGTGTGTGTCTCTTTCTGTGTGTGTGTGTGTGTGTCTCTTTCTGTGTGTGTGTGTGTCTCTTTCTCTGTGTGTGTGTGTGTGTCTCTTTCTGTGTGTGTGTGTGTCTCTTTCTGTGTGTCTGTGTGTCTCTTTCTGTGCGTGTGTGTGTGTGTGTCTATTTCTGTGTGTGTGTGTGTCTCTCTCTTTCTGTGTGTGTGTGTGTGTGTGTCTTTCTGTGTGTGTGTGTGTGTCTCTTTCTGTGTGTGTGTGTGTCTCTTTCTGTGTGTGTGTGTGTGTGTGTCTCTTTCTCTGTGTGTGTGTGTGTCTCTTTCTGTGTGTGTGTGTGTGTGTGTCTCTTTCTGTGTGTGTGTGTGTGTCCTCTTTCTGTGTGTCTGTGTGTCTCTTTCTGTGCGTGTGTGTGTGTGTCTCTATTTCTGTGTGTGTGTGTGTGTGTGTCTCTTTCTGTGTGTGTGTGTGTGTGTGTGTGTGTCTCTTTCTGTGTGTGTGTGTGTGTGTGTCTCTTTCTGTGTGTGTGTGTGTGTCTTTCTGTGTGTGTGTGTGTGTGTGTCTCTTTCTGTGTCTGTGTGTGTGTGTGTGTCTCTTTCTGCGTGTGTGTGTGTTTCTCTTTCTGTGTGTGTGTGTGTGTGTCTCTTTCTGTGTGTGTGTGTGTCTTTCTGTGTGTGTGTGTGTGTCTCTTTATGTGTGTGTGTGTGTGTGTGTCTCTTTCTGTGTGTGTGTGTCTCTTTCTGTGTGTGTGTGTGTGTGTGTGTGTGTGTATGCAACAGCGGGTCTCCACTCTCCAGTTAATATCAATCATATGTTGAGTGCTGCACTGAAAGGAATGTCTCATCTTTCGCTACCTGGGTTTAGTTTCGGGGGGTATATGTTAACTGGGGTTGAGCCGGCTGACCTGGGCCACAGTACAAGCCTCCCTGGGTGGACCAGCATCAATCTCCTCAGCTCCGTGCGACTCTGGAGAGAAAGAGAGAGAGAAACAGAGAGAGAGCGAGGCTCTGACCTTTATTATATCATTTGAAAACTGAAAAGGATGTGGATTTTCCCTCACAGCGGGGGAGTGTAAGGGAATGGGGTGGAGGTGTGGTAGGGGTCGAGGGTCACAAGGTGGGGTAGAGGGACCGCCTGTGGTGTTTTGGCTTGGGTGGATTCCCTGCTGAAATGATTTCAAGGAGAATGTTCCACAATGTTTTCACGATAATGATATCCCACTATGCTTTCGGTTGGGCCATTTTCCTTGTTCTCTGCAGGCCGCTGGTTCCATGCTGTCGTTGTTTCCCAACCCTTCATATTGGTTATGGTTGGTGTTTATGGCCGGCCCAGACAGCTCTAGTTTTGTCTGCGTGCCCAGGTGAAGGATGATTTCAGACAGCGCTTCCGAGAAGAGAAGGATAGTTTGGACAGGACATTTTAAATTGTAAACCTCATTGATGACAATAGACACCCCTGCCTTGTCCCCCTCCTCTACCTTTTTTCCAATACCCTGTTTTCACAGATTTTGGTATAATGGACACACACACACTGACACACACACCCTGCTGACGTGTGACATTTAATTTCCTGACGAGATGGTGATGCCTGAGCTGTGTTTGTAGCGGGGAGCCTGGGAGGAGAGAGAGCCTTCGAGGGGGGCCAATCCCCCCCCCCCCTGACAATCCAGGACGGGATTGAGGGAGAGAGCGGGATGAAGGGAGGGGTGTGCCACGAAAATATGTGTCAGCCCAGGATCATGCGAGGCTATTTCTATTCTATTCTACAGTTACACTCTCAATTGCTACAGTATGTGCTGCTGAAGAAAGACAGCAGACATTTCTGCAATAACAGTCTTCTGTGATGGTCATATGCAGTGTATCACAACCACATGAGGATGGATTGAAGTACTTTCTGCAAAACACTGTGTTTTGATGTGAATCAGTGCTCTCTACCAGGGCAAAGATATTATGTTTGGTTCGCGCTGTAGAGACTGTTCGG
>NC_088410.1:30596089-30606089 GCF_034236695.1 Oncorhynchus nerka
AGAAAGGGCCTGAATCCCCCAGCATCTGGAGAGCATTTCCCAAATGTTATCCCAGTCAACTTAGGCGCAATTGGTGCAACATTTAGAGAAAAAAAACGTTTGTTTCCTTGTATTAGCACTTTCAAAGTGTCAATGTGAGTTTTGAAGAAATAATGATCTGGCCATGGCCCAAGCTATTATGAGACTGACACCAACATATAAGCAACTGTTATGATTCATGATGTTTCCCGGTTGTGCACACAACAGTCGACCGTATCCATAGAGGCAGCCTACAGCATGTGGAGGGTTGATCCAGTGTCATTTTATAACTAAGTTTGACCCCATTTGCACCCTGTAGCGCCTTACATATGTCCATTTGCCTGCATGTGCTTTGGCCATATCTCAAATGACACCCTATGCCCTATATAGTGCACTACCTTTGACCCCAGCCCTCATAGGGGTTAGCTATATAGTATTAGTGAACTCACTGTAGGGAATCAGAGTAATATTATGCTGTCATAAGGGTTAAGAGAAAGGAAAATAGTTTCTCGTTCTCAAACAACATGAGTAGAGGGAGAGGGGTAAGGGAATAGGAGATAGGAGATAGGAAATATAAGGCCCATCAGAGAGATTTGAGACTCAGCCTTTGTCTTTATTTGACCATATTAAGCAGTCGCAGACATGGGAATCTTCCATGAGGAGTGAAGACTAATAGCGATACCGTGTGTTGTTGGCGAGCCTCTTTGTTTATATAGGCCCATGTGGGGAGACTTTAACTGTGTTATATTCCAATGAAGCGTGTTGAGCTTTGACCGTTACAACTCTGCGTTTCTTAATCCCTTCTCTCTTCCTTGTGACGTCGTAGCGTTGGGATGCTGCAGCGCTCATTTTATAATCCTTAGGTTTGCTAGCTGTTGTTCATTTGACCGTAGGAATTGAATTTCACCATGTTCTCAATGACAAACATTTAAACAGACATCTTGTGTCAAAGGATTGGGAAATAACCTGTCTTTAAATCCCATTGAATTGTTAAAAACACCAAACATCTTAATAGGCTTTATAGCACAGATAGGTTTGAGTCCCAAATTGCACCCTGGTCTCTATTTAGTGCGCTACTTTTGACCAAGGGCCATATTAGTCTTTAGCCAAAAGGTGTTGGTTTGAAATGAGATGTGCTGTCATACAGCATTGTCAAAGGCTTGCTCCCAGATCTGTTTGTGCCCGTACAGCCAAGTCGGTCTATGGTGTGGCATGGCAATGACAAGACAGCACGAACAGATCTGGGACCAGACCATAGCAAATACACAGGCAATGCTGTCAATGCAGAGGATCCTCACCACCGACATGGTCTATATTCCAGGTCCAATTCCATTAGCTAGAATGATACAATAGCTGGCAACAATCATACAGTATAATCATATTCATATGGACACAGCTATTGGGTGGGCGTATACTTATGCTGACGGGCCACTGTCTTCATTTTCCCACTTACAGTACTTGTTATGCACTCATATGTGTAAGGATTTTTCTTTTAGATAATTATTGGACTAGAGTAGAATAGGAAATAATGCAAATGGGATAGAATCGAGATCTACATGCGGTAGCCACTAGCCAGGTGCTGTGCAGACATAGCATGACTGTTACCCTTTCACACAACAGTAACACACACACAGTAGTGCATTTTAGGATGATCTGCCTCCTGCATGTTCTTCTGTGTTGACCTTTTCTCCAACCTCACTAACTTTGCTTCTGCTCCCAAGTGTGTGTGTGTGTGTTTGTCCAATGTTTGCTTTCCTCATTCGTTCGCACAGAAAGTGGAGGTCATTGGACCTAGCTAGGTTCCCGAGAAAAACAAAGATGGCTGCCAGTGTTTTGGTTTTTTTCCTCGTGATGTTTGCTCCTGGAAAAGAGACGTAAACAACAGACATGTCACAAAAAGGGACACGCATGTTGTCATGGTGCTATTTACTGGGCAACGGACCGCGTCCTTGTCTACTGAATCCTAGACAAAGAGTTGGAGGGCAATTCACTTTACTGGAGTGCTGTGATATCAATTTAGGAATACATGGAATGTATATTTAAACTCCTCAGACTCAGGTTAGATAAGACATCATTGTATTTATGAGTAAGGGCGAAGAGAAATCAAGTAGAGCCTTTTAGAGAGCAGGAAATGAGTAAAAATGTGAAGAAAAATTCCCAGAGCGTTGGTACAATCATGTCACCGCGCAGATAAACGTCAACAAACAGTGCTTGTGACTTAAATCAAACACACACCACGTGAACTTTGTAAATGAAGTCATTGCTGGCACTCAAGAGTTTATCATTGGGAGCTACAATGAAGAGAAGAGAGAGGGGGATAAAGGAGAGAGAGACAGATGCTGGGCCTATGTTTATGTGAAACACAAGAAGAAACCGTTTCAACTTGGGTTATGCCGCACTCTTGTTTTCTTCCCTCTCTCTCTCTCTCTCTCTCTCTCTCTCTCTCTCTCTCTCTCTCCTCCCCCCCCCGTCCCACTCATATGTTTCTATTTAAGGCCCTGTAGGCCTGACTGCCTTGATTGGCGTGGTACAGCCCCCTGCTCCTCGTCCAACGGCAGGCTCCCAAACAGAGAGAGAGAGGAGGGGAGAGAGAGAGAGAACAAGCCACACTACTGATTTTCCAGAGGAAAACCTTTTCTATTCTTCCAGTCCCGACTGGAGTCTGTCTCCAACTCCAACCGTTCAGCAGCTCTCCCTGTCCTCTCCTCCTTTTCTCTTTCTTTTATCCTCTCTTCCCTTCATCTCTCTTTCGGACGTTTGTTTTGATCATGGAGGCCCCGTAACGAAGAACACGTTTTTCTCTCTCTTTATTTCATCCCTCCGTTTTTTGTTTTGACTTCTTTCAAATGCTTCCTGGTCCGTTGGTGTGGGCCGGGGGAAGGTTCCGCTATATGGCCAGACGTTTGGGAATAAAATGCAGCGATAATATCCTGAGCGAGCGTTCTGAGTGGCTGGGGAGGAGCAACGGCGCGGATTCGGCCTATGGCGGCGTACCGTCACCGGGCGCGCGGTGGCGGCGGGCGCTTGCGCCCACCACGGGGTAGGGGTGCCATGGTGGGGACTGGGAGCTGGCTGACGGCGTGTTTCTTCCCGTCCTCCCGTGCAGGCATTGACAGCTCGGACCCTATGGTGCTGGAGCAGTACGTGGTGGTGGCCAACTACGAGAGGCAGGAGAACTCTGAGATCAGCCTGCAGGCTGGGGAGACGGTGGACGTGATCGAGAAGAGCGAAAGCGGTGAGTAGTGTGTTTACACTCTGTATGTGCTGCTTTGTGTTGTATTTGACTTATCTTTCTCTCTCACAGACAGACATACACACACACACACACACACACACACACACACACACACACACACACGCACAAACCAACTGATGCACAGTCAGCACCTCGTTCCTCCTTTCCTCACATGGTATCACTCCGTGTTCTGTCTCCTTCCCTCTGCCCCTCTTTGTCCTCAAGATTCCCCCCTTTTCTCCCCTTCCTCCCTCTCTACCTCCGTCTCTCCCTTAAGCGTTCTCTCTGTCTTCTAACTGGGGCTTGGCTAAACCTGGAGGCTTGCCGTTTGGTCAGCAGGCCGGTGTGTGTGTGTTTTGTCTGTGGTTGCGTGCTTGGGTTTGTGTGAAGGTGTGTGTGTGTGTTTGTGCGTGTGCATGTGGCAGCGTTTGGCTGTGTTGCCCAATCTGTTGCCTTGTGCATCAGGAATGTAGACTTATAATTAACAGTCCACTTTACTTTAGTGGAGAGTGAGATGTGTTACGAGTACCATCTTGGAAAGGCAAAGGTCGAAGCGCAAAGTTTTGAGAGGAGAAAGAGCCAGGGAGGCAGTTGTTATTTGGGAGCCTTGGGAAAGTTTTGAGAGGAGAAAGAGCCAGGGAGGCTGTTGTTATTTGGGAGCACTGGGATAACTGTCTGCGTGTACTATTGTCACCCTTGTGTTTTCCTCCAACTTCATTGTACTTCACAATGTTATCAAAAACCAAGGACATGGCAGTTGTTGAACCACAGCAAGACTGGAGCTGGATTCTAACTTGCCATGGTAACAAGACTGGAGCTGGATTCTAACTTGCCATGGTAACAAGACTGGAGCTGGATTCTAACTTGCCACGGTAACAAGACTGGAGCTGGATTCTAACTTGCCATGGTAACAAGACTGGAGCTGGATTCTAACTTGCCATGGTAACAAGACTGGAGCTGGATTCTAACTTGCCATGGTAACAAGACTGGAGCTGGATTCTAACTTGCCATGGTAACAAGACTGGAGCTGGATTCTAACTTGCCATGGTAACAAGACATTGACAGCTTGCGCATGTCAAGATTAACAACCACAACGGTCTAACAGTCTACCAGCAGCAGAAAACCCTTTGGCAGTGATTGATACATCCACACACATCTTCCTTTCAAATATTGGTGTGTGTGTGTGTGTGTGTGTGTGTGTGTGTGTGTGTGTGTGTGTGTGTGTGTGTGTGTGTGAGGTGTTTTCTCACAGCGTCTTTAGCACATCTTTGAGTCGTTATGCAAGTTAACAAATCTTTCTTTTTCTTTAGTTTTTACAATCGACCCAGCCACCCACTGTCCTTCAACGGTTGACGTTCCCCTTGTGGTGCTCTCTCTCTCTCTCTCTCTCTCTCTCTCTCTCTCTCTCTCTCTCTCTCTCTCTCTCTCTCCTTCTCTCTCTCTCTCTCTCTCTCTCTCTCTCTCTCTCCTTCTCTCTCTCTCTCTCTCTCTCTCTCTCTCTCTCTCTCTCTCTCTCTCTCTCTCTCTCTCTCTCTCTCTCTCTCCCTCTCTCTCTCTCTCTCTCTCTCTCTCTCTCTCTATTCCTACTTGTTTCTCTATTCCTACTTCTCTCTCTCTCTCTCTCTCTCTCTCTCTCTCTCTCTCTCTCCACTCTTTCAGCCCCATGTGTTTTTGACATCGGGCTGTTCCAACAGCTTTCTGCTGTATATCCCATTCCGTTCATTGTCAGTACAACAGCTCCGTATGGGAATAGAGGTGTAGATGTTTTTGCAATGCTGATCTTCTTTTGTGAATGAAATGTATTGCAATGTCATACATGACTAAAGGGGAAACCTAATCTCATCCGGAAATGTGAACACTGGGAAGTGCAGTTGTCACGTTCTTCCACGGCCAGCGGATGTTGAATGACACATATTGGTTTCAAAGTGAAACTTTAAGCAAAAACAATAAATCAATAAACGAACAACAAAACGTGACTACATGCACAAACACACAACAATCAATATCCCACAAAACACAGGTGCGGAAATAGCTACCTAAATATGATCCCCAATCAGAGGCAACGATAAACAGCAGCCTCTAATTGGGAACCACATTAGCACCAACGTAGAAATAGATATACTAGATCACCCCCTAGTCACGCCCTGACCTACTACACCATGGAGAAACAAAGGCTCTCTGTGGTCAGGGCGTGATATCAGTACCGCAATGAATGTGAGATGTGGTTGTTTTAACTAATCTTCGTTAAATTAACTGGTCGTCCAAAGTCCCCTTAGCAAAGATTGTCTGCTAAATGTGAAATGCAATGTTTTTTCAGTCTCTTTTGTGAGGTTTCGTACTGTCAACTTTTAAGCTGCATTGAGTTACGCTTCGAGAGATATGTGACTTGATGAGGCTTCGATTCCCAGAGATTTTGTAAGAGTCACAGGCAAGAGTGAGAGTCATTATATGTTTTGTTTAATGAATATTCAAAAGCTAATTGCCTGTGCGTATGCCAAAACCACGCCATAATTATCAAATTATTGTTGGCACTGACACACTGCATTGGAAACCCCAAATACTCCCACGATCGGGCACATTCAAACTAAACTAGGACAAGATCCATAAATATTCAGTACTCGGGACAGTTTCAATGTAAAAACATAAAAACAAATAAGAAAACAAGCTGTGCTGTCACCGGAGCTGAACGCTCATATACTCAAACTAGTGCATAGACTAAGCCTGACAAAGAACCATAAAATCTCAGACAGTTTCAGTACAAAAGTGCAAGAAAAACAAACAAAATATCATCCTTAAGGAAACAAGCTGTATATAATGACCGTCATTAGAGTTGAAGGTTACTGTAAACATGCTCAAACGTCTCCATACCTCTCTACCATGAGGCCAAAGAACTCGAGCAACGACCTACGATGACATCATTGGCAGGCCATGCAAGTCCTAGTGCCCTGTGTATCCCAGAGACCCTCTCCCCCTTTCAGCGCTCTATTGCGACCATGGAGTCTCCACAGCTCTGCTTCTTTATGTCCCTCGACATTTTGATCGCAGAAACACAGGCGGTCATTTCACACTGCAACCTCCCGATTGACCAAAACCCCCTATTTCTTTAACGTTGTTTTAATGTCGCTTTAATGTTCCTCACCCCGTGCATCTCGGCACGATGACAACCTATGCTTTTAAGTTAGCTTCTACCAATCTCATCCAGACTCTGTGCTTTTTCATTCCCCTCTCCCATACAATCTCTACACAGTATATCATGTGCAGTTAGGAATGGTTTAGGGTCAAGCAACAGCCAATGGAAAAACAACATCCACTGCAGTAAAACCACTTTACTGCAGCATCGGTTTCTCCCGCTTCACGCACTGTTTACCTCGATAGTCGCGGGTTTCTAATCCCGAGTCGGATGTTGTTGTCATACCCTACCCCTACTGCGAGAAGCTAGCAGCCGCGTGCGCTCGAGTTCCACGGCAGCTGTTTCACTGTATAGTGTCAACAAGGCGCCAGTATCACCACGTGAGACTGTACAGTGTGTGTGTGCGCGTGTGCGCGCGTGTGTGTGTGTATGTGGGGTGTGTGTGTGTGTGCTGATGTCATGAGTTTTGGCTGTGAGGTTTGTATCTGACTGTCTGTCCGGAGATTTACGAGCTACTATCTAGTAAAGAGAGATTTATGGGAGGGCAAGGAGGTGGACACGCCAGAATCCTATTGAAAAGGGGGAAAGAGGAGGAGAAAAGGAGGAGTGGAGGCTATGTATGGGCCAGTGTCCTGGTTTTCTCCCACTCCGGTCATTCCTTGGACATGGGAAATCACAGAGAGTCTGGAGGGAAGAGGCCTCAGATGGGAAAAACATCACTTGCATGTGTGACCAGAAGTTATATGGAGCAATCAGTTTATTGTGCTTCCTGCAAAAGTTGTTATCCCCATGATATTGATGATATGATATTGATATTGATACCATGGTATCAAATGTATATTATATAGAATAGTCTTTGAAGACTGGTAGGTCGGTCTTTATTTGTTCAGTTTTGGCTCTGTTAGAGTTCTGATACCATAGTTGCACGAAAATGACTGGTTAATCAATGCAACCGGGCCTCCATTCTGTGGCTCCATACTGTGGCTGAATATGGAAAATTCCCCTATTTTCTGTGTCCTTACCCCGGCCTAATGGATCTTGCAGGAGGACTGTGATGCTATGCAGCAAACAAGATCCCTCTGGGTTACTGTGCCGCTCCCTCAGCCCACAAGCCCAGCCGGAGAAGACATTTGCCTCTCGCCTCTCTCTCTATGCGATCTTTGCCAGGTTGAAGGGGGAATTTGTCACCATAGTCCTAAAGAGCTTAGGCACGCTTACCGTGCAAAACCCGCCTAAACACACATTTACACACATAGTCACGTACTCACACACACATGTGTGAAATTATGTATGCACAGGCAAACACGCACGCATAAACACACACAGGCTCAAACACACACACACCACCCCTACCTCCCCTCTCTCACTGCCTGCTGTGTCCACAGGGGTGTAAGTTAGGTTGGCATAGCCCCCACTAACCCACATATTCTTTCCTGAAATTTACCCAGTTTTGACTGAGTTTGGGCTGGGCTGGGCAGTGGGTGTTGTTTGCCTTGGGCCCTGTGTAGATCAGCTTTAGTAGGGGAAAGCACTGGGCCAAGTTTTACAGAGGGAGGAACACCATTTGTGTCAAATCTTACACTCCATCACTCAGGCTACAGCTAGCTTAGCGCTAGTCTCACCTCACATTTGAAACGGACAGCCTAGCCTGCTCTTCTGTCTTCAGTCATGCCGATAAGGTTGTAAACCGTCAGAATCTTTGCCAGGGGGCTGCTGAAGACAAGGCCTCACACACGAGAGGCCATACAGATGTAGGATATGAATTTGATCACTCTGTTGAAGAACTTTCCATACAGAACCTTGTATTGCATTTGAGTTTTGAAAAGGCTTCTGAAGTTTGTAATTTCCACTTTGAAATTTCAGACTCCATTTTCCCTGACGGAAAATGTATCAACCCCGACAAAAATGTCAATTTATTATATGAATTATAATCCACATAATAATTCGAATTTCCTGTTGCCGCATGATTATTTTCCTGCTGTAGCAAACTGGCTCAAATTAAGATCCTACACCTGTAGTCTCACATAGCCTATACCTATACAGTGGTTCATCCTTTAAAAGTTGTGCTGCCTCAACTCTAGGCAATCAAATGAGACAGACGGCTTCAATCAAAGAGCGTTTAGCGCTAGAGAGTTTAGCTTAGGTTAGCTTAAAGGATGTCCTGGTCAGGCTGTAAAAATGGCTAGCCAGCTTCAATCAGGAAGTCATACTTATAAGCCAACAGATAGAGTAGCAGGCTGTTAGTCATCCTATACATGCTACCCGTCGCGTAACGTTTCACCAAGAGGCACAAGAGTTGCTAATCTACGTCAATCGACTCAACAGAGAGGTTACCTTTAAGCCCTTTAAAATCCCCTGTATAGATAGGGTCACATGACAGGCCATAGCTGGCCAAAAGACTCACCTACAGGTTTTAAAATAGAGCTTGTTGCCATTAGCATGTTTAGTGAGGTGATATGCATGGCTAAAGCTAGCTTAGTGTTAGCTGCACCTCCCATGCTTTGAAATGGCCAGCCTGTATCAATAAGCATGACACAGGGGTACTTAGCTGGAAGGAAGCTTTGAGTTGGGTCTCTCTCTCTCTCTCACACACACACACACACACTCACACACACGCACACGTTATGTTCTTCTATCCTCGTGGGGACCTAATATTTATTTAAAGTCAAAATCCTATTTTCCTTAACCTAACCCTTACCATAACCCTAACCCTAACCTTTACCCGTAACCCAAACCCTGAACATAACCACAACCCCCCCCCCCCCCCCCCTACACACACACGGCGGTTCAAGTTCAAGGCCCGGGGACGTAGCCCAGGCATGCTGAGCGTGATATTTAGTCAACACGGTCTAATGAACTTCCTTCCACCACGCTATCCCCTTAAACTTGTAACACAGCTAACAGTAACCAAACCCCCATGTTTTATGTTTTAGGAAAACTTAAAAGCAAGGTAACACAATCTCCACCGTGGGATGTGAGTTCCTCTGTCTCCCGTCCCGTTAGACATTGTCAATAAAGATTTGGGGCCTCGAAATAAACTAGGAAGGAACTAACCAGCTCGATGATTCGGATGTCCTCATAACTTCCCCTCAGTTAGAACTGATCAGATGATGCTTTGATGTATCCCGTCTTGGGTGATTTTTATACGTTTTATGTCTCTTTACATTGCCAATCCGCTACACCATCTTTTCAAACAAAGTTCACACAAAGGGAACGAAAATGTGTTCAAAAGAACTTGTTATTAAAAGACTCTGATGTCATTAGAGGGATTTTGTCTGTTCTTCGTTTGATCCCATCCAACAAAATCATATCCCTGAGGCCTAACTAGGCCTTTTTCACATCATATACTGTATCGACTTCTAGAGTTGATGGGATTTCATTTCAATTTTCCTAATTAAATCATCTCGTTCAGGCCATCTAAGGCATTGCATCGCAGTGTTGAGGCATCACTACAGATCCGGGTTCGATCCCAGGCTGTGTCACAACCGGCCGTGACCGGGAGTCCCATAGGGCTGCGCACGATTGGACCAGCGTCCTCCAGGTTAGTGGAGGGTTTGGCATGGGGGGCTTTACTTGGCTCATCGCGCTTTAGCGACTCCTTGTGGAGGGCCGGGCGC
>NC_088410.1:30611089-30783589 GCF_034236695.1 Oncorhynchus nerka
TGTAGGACTTTAAAAAAAGAAAAGAAAGGAGGGCCCTACCGTGCTGCCTCTCATCTCACCGCTATATGTGCTGAGTGCCATTCATCAAAACACATTTTCAGTCTAGGATCTAGCTAGCCTACAGCAGCATAATAATGAATTAGCATAGCATCAATGTCGCAATGTCAAATTCACGTTGGCACTGAGGAAAACCTATGCCTCTACAGTCAGTCCAACGTTAGCGTTTTCGCTAGGCTAAGCATTAGCATAGCATCATTTTCATAGCGTTATTAGTATTTTGTGAAGCCAACCGGTTCTGACAGGTTTCCAAACTCACTGTACTGTGCGCTGTCAGACCCCAGACTCTGCTGTGATGTCTACAGTGGGACCTACTTTGAACTTCAATGCCTTTTAGACAATGCCTATGGGTTGAAGCCTCAAACACTGTGGTGGACCATTCAGAGCTTCAAACATAGTATACGCTATAGTAGTCTTGTGTTATGAGTGACTTCCAACCTGGATTTACGGAAAACCAAGGAATGTTTGGGAAGTTACTGGAATTACGCAACCCTACCAATGACCAATGTTACTTTTTTCCGATGAAGAAACTGTTGTACACAGACATATTTTCCATATGGGTCAAATAGGTCTCATTTCCCAATGTGACTTGGCGTGTCTTGCAGGGACATAAAATGGGGCGTGTGAGGACTTGATTTACTCAAGCCGGTGTGTGTGTGTGTCTGTGTGTGTGTGTGTGTGTGTGTCCGTGTGTGTGTGCGCGTGTGTGTGCGCGTGTGTATGTGTGTCAAACCACATTATAGGACCTCGCCATATGACGGTTAACACAGTCAAGAGCTGAGGACTTAATTGTTGGACTCCATTGGAAAGAAACAAAATAGTTGTGCTCGTTACCTCGCTCTCTTCTCTTTTATACTGTCAGAGCGTGTGAGTTATTGTGTATGTGTACATATGTGCATCCGTCAGGAGTGCGCCTGTGTGTGTTAGCATGTGGCGTACGTCTGGGTGCGTTATAGGCTGCAGAAAGTCGTAAATTATCCTGTATCTTCGAGGTTCACTGAAAGGCAGCTTCCCTACTATTTACGACTCTGAGTAGTCCACGTTGAACCCAAATGTTACGGATGAAATGCTCGGAGAGCCTCTGAACTTCGTAAACAGAATAGACAGTCGGAGTATCTGGATTCGTGCTACCGCTGCAGAACTAAAACACAAAGACACATGCTAACTGTCAGGGAGGGATTGATGGCTTCTTTTCCTCTCTCTTTTTGTGAGTTTCGGTTTGGTTTGGTTCCCGATTCGACATGTGTTTTTGCATTCAATCAGGTCTAGGTAGAGGCGAGTCAATTCGAATCAAAAAGATTTATTGTCCCACAAACACCTCTCGAAATACTAGACTAGGATTTTTTGGGGGACCAAATTCAAGTCAATCCTTAACCATTGCACTGATACAGGGTCAGCTCTTATTTAATCCCCTTGATGGTTTCAGGTTAGAACTCCTTTATGGTCATCTGATCCTAGATCTGTGGTTCAGGGACGACTTCTACCTTTTTGAACTTTAAGTGTCCATTTTCCTCTGCACTCTGGGCACATATATGAAAAAAACATGACCCTAACCCTAGAGTGCTGCTCTAGGATCAGGTTCTCCCTGTCCATATAATCTCAATCATTATGAATTCAAATGAAAAACTGATCCATGGTCAGTCAGTAGCGCTACTCTGAAACGTCTGGTGGTTTTGTAATGATAGCAGGTGAAAAGTTCCCTGGTTACGTCACTTCACTGCTCCCCATGTAGCCGATATAAATGAAAACACCCGATCAATTCTGGAGTTCTTTGTGAATGTAGAGCAGTTATTGTAATTTACAGCCTTCGCAAACTGCTGCGGATGAAGGAACTAGAACGATGGCATATTTCCATTATTGAATGTAAATCAAAATATGTGTGTTTGGAGTCCAAGCCCAACTATTAGGTGTCATGCGTAAGGTCTTAGTAATGATTGTAGTGATATTTGGCTGGTAAATGTGTGTGTGTGTGTGTGTGTGTGCGTGTGTGTGTGTGTCTGTCTATTTTCTTTATGTGTCATACATAGTGTGTAAAGAATGTGTGTGTGTGTGTGTGCGTGTGCGTGTGTGTGTGTGTGTCTGTCTATTTTCTTTATGTGTCATACATAGTGTGTAAAGAATGTGTGTGTGTCTCCATGTGGCTCTGCACAAACTAATGTGTGTGTGTCTTTGTTGTAGGTTGGTGGTTCGTCAGTACAGCCGAGGAGCAGGGTTGGGTGCCGGCCACATACCTGGACTCACAGAACGGCACTAGAGACGACCTGGAACTTAGCACCGTCAGGACAGGAGAAGGTAACACACACGCCGGCCATTCTCCCTGCTAAATACCACTACCATCGTTGCTAAGGCCTTAGGTAACACACACCAGCCATTCTCCCTGCTAAATATCACTACAATCGTTACTAAGGCCTTAGGTATGACAACTAATAGTTGTGCTAGGACAGCAGGAACCTCGAGGACCAGGGTCAGAGCAGGAAACAGACACTGTAACAAACCCAGCCAAATGCCCTTTGTTCAAACTACAGGGTTTTCGTCAGGCTGGATATTTTGGCACCAGAGGGAATTCCTTCATTACTTTTTCAATGAGTTTTGTCATGACCTCTTTTTTTGCAGTAATGTTTAGTCTGACTGTTTGGAGGGCATATTTCATCACTAGAGAATAAGCTCCCTTTCCCTTTGGTGCTTCGGAATGACACTGTAGCGCCTTAGCTGTGTGTTACACCCAGGCAGGCAGACATGCACACACAGACATACACACACACAGACATAAACACACACAGACATACACACAGACATACACACACACAGACATACACACACACACAGACATACACACACACAGACATACACACACACAGACATACACACACACAATACACACACACAGACATACACACACACAGACATACACACACACAGACATACACACACACAGACATACACTCCCCCACCGTTAAAGTCATATTACCTCTGTTTTCCATCAGTTTTAGTAACCCATGGAAACTACCTGGTATAGTGTGATCATTATGCCGTAATGCTTCGTGTGTCATAGACTGCCACCAGGGTATGTAAGGCTCTCTCCCTGTCCCTCATTAAGACACATTGCTTTATGATCCTCGCGCTGGCCCATGGCACTGTTACACTGTAAACTGGCACGCCACATCCCAGCATGTGATGACAGGTCCTCTGCAGCTGCCGTGGCCCCCAGCTCCCCTTAATGCAGACTGCAGTCACTCCACAGAGAGAGAGAGAGACAGAGAGAGAGAGAGAGAGAGAGAGAGAGAGAGAGAGAGAGAGAGAGAGAGAGAGAGAGAGAGGGACATACTGGGCTGGTAGTGAAAGTCTGTGACAGCCTTTAAGGAAATAGACGGTCATGTGGCTGGAGCCTGGAAATACCTAGGGATCTGGGTCAGACATGCGCAGAGAGGAAATGCAGACACACACCCCACATGCACATCCCTCCCATCCCGCAAAACACTC
Source organism: Oncorhynchus nerka (assembly GCF_034236695.1). Lineage (NCBI taxonomy): Eukaryota > Metazoa > Chordata > Actinopteri > Salmoniformes > Salmonidae > Oncorhynchus > Oncorhynchus nerka. The sequence goes on from NC_088410.1 coordinate 30,614,627, forward strand.
CTCTATCAACACCTTCCCCATTAGAGCCTGCCTACTCAGTTTTCACACACCACTGCATATCTCATATCTCTAGTAACTATCCTGTCTCCCCTATCCCCTATCCCCCCCCCCTCATACTCATTAAGCCCCAGTCTGCTGTCATATAAACCAATAGCAGACTGTAGCTAGCTCACTGAGGAGGGACGACAGGGCCCGGTAGGTCTGGTCTATTGGAATTACCCTGAAATAACGTTGGCCTTTGTGGCTGTCCCCAATTTGATATTTCAATTAGGAGGTCAATGGGAGAGAGAGAGAGAGAGAGAGAGAGAGAGAGAGAGAGATGAGATGAGAGTCATTTGATTCTGTCCTCCTCTCCTCACTCCTCCATTTCTCCCTCCTCCTCTTCCCTCCATTACGAAGGGAGAGATGACAGTAATTTCGTTCTGTCCTCCCTCATCACTCGTTCCACCGTTCTGAAAGTCTGGTTTATGTCTCCCTGGGGAATGCGTTAAGGAAGGGAGGATAACTGCGAGTCATCAGAAAGGAACGAGTTGGACAGTATCATATAGGGCTGTTTTACTTCACTGTAAGTCAGTGGTGTTGCAAGAGTGGTCCCTGCTTATAAGGGCGACTGGAACGGAACAGTTTACCAGAGGACTTAGCAAGCTGTTACGGTAGCCTAACAGGCTAACATGGAGATTTACTCTTATCTATTTTCTCCTATACAGTTGCTAGAAAACCTATTAGCGAGACATTGGACACAGATGTCGTTTGCTGGGCAATCTTAAACCATGTCTACAGTATACTAGGGGCTGGTTGGATACTATGCCACACAAATCAAATCAAATCAAATTTTATTTGTCACATACACATGGTTAGCAGATGTTAATGCGAGTGTAGCGAAATGCTTGTGCTTCTAGTTCCGACAATGCAGTGATAACCAACAAGTAATCTAACTAACAATTCTAAAACTACTGTCTTATACACAGTGTAAGGGGATAAAGAATATGTACATAAGGATATATGAGTGAGTGATGGTACAGAGCAGCATACAGTAGATGGTATCGAGTACAGTATATACATATGAGATGAGTATGTAGACAAAGTAAACAAAGTGGCATAGTTAAAGTGGCTAGTGATACATGTATTACATAAGGATGCAGTCGATGATGTAGAGTACAGTATATACGTATGCATATGAGATGAATAATGTAGGGTAAGTAACATTATATAAGGTAGCATTGTTTAAAGTGGCTAGTGATATATTTACATCATTTCCCATCAATTCCCATTATTAAAGTGGCTGGAGTTGGGTCAGTGTCAATGACAGTGTGTTGGCAGCAGCCACTCAATGGTGGCTGTTTAACAGTCTGATAGCCTTGAGATAGAAGCTGTTTTTCAGTCTCTCAGTCCCAGCTTTGATGCACCTGTACTGACCTCGCCTTCTGGATGATAGCGGGGTGAACAGGCAGTGGTTCGGGTGGTTGATGTCCTTGATGATCTTTATGGCCTTCCTGTAACATCGGGTGGTGTAGGTGTCCTGGAGGGCAGGTAGTTTGCCCCGGTGATGCGTTGTGCAGACCTCACTACCCTCTGGAGAGCCTTACGGTTGAGGGCGGAGCAGTTGCCGTACCAGGCGGTGATACAGCCCGCCAGGATGCTCTCGATTGTGCATCTGTAGAAGTTTGTGAGTGCTTTTGGTGACAAGCCGAATTTCTTCAGCCTCCTGAGGTTGAAGAGGCGCTGCTGCGCCTTCTTCACGATGCTGTCTGTGTGAGTGGACCAATTCAGTTTGTCTGTGATGTGTATGCCGAGGAACTTAAAACTTGCTACCCTCTCCACTACTGTTCCATCGATGTGGATAGGGGGTGTTCCCTCTGCTGTTTCCTGAAGTCCACAATCATCTCCTTAGTTTTGTTGACGTTGAGTGTGAGGTTATTTTCCTGACACCACACTCCGAGGGCCCTCACCTCCTCCCTGTAGGCCGTCTCGTCGTTGTTGGTAATCGAGCCTACCACTGTTGTGTCGTCCGCAAACTTGATGATTGAGTTGAGGCGTGCGTGGCCACGCAGTCGTGGGTGAACAGGGAGTACAGGAGAGGGCTCAGAACGCACCCTTGTGGGGCCCCGTGTTGAGGATCAGCGGGGAGGAGATGTTGTTGCCTACCCTCACCACCTGGGGGCGGCCCGTCAGGAAGTCCAGTACCCAGTTGCACAGGGCGGGTCGAGACCCAGGGTCTCGAGCTTGATGACGAGCTTGGAGGGTACTATGGTGTTGAATGCCGAGCTGTAGTCGATGAACAGCATTCTCACATAGGTATTCCTCTTGTCCAGGTGGGTTAGGGCAGTGTGCAGTGTGGTTGAGATTGCATCGTCTGTGGACCTATTTGGGCGGTAAGCAAATTGGAGTGGGTCTAGGGTGTCAGGTAGGGTGGAGGTGATATGGTCCTTGACTAGTCTCTCAAAGCACTTCATGATGACGGAAGTGAGTGCTACGGGGCGGTAGTCGTTTAGCTCAGTTACCTTAGCTTTCTTGGGAACAGGAACAATGGTGGCCCTCTTGAAGCATGTGGGAACAGCAGACTGGTATAGGGATTGATTGAATATGTCCGTAAAACACACCGGCCAGCTGGTCTGCGCATGCTCTGAGGGCGCGGCTGGGGATGCGTCTGGGCCTGCAGCCTTGCGAGGGTTAACACGTTTAAATGTCTTACTCACCTCGGCTGCAGTGAAGGAGAGACCGCATGTTTTCGTTGCAGGCCGTGTCAGTGGCACTGTATTGTCCTCAAAGCGGGCAAAAAGTTATTTAGTCTGCCTGGGAGCAAGACATCCTGGTCCGTGACTGGGCTGGGTTTCTTCTTGTAGTCCGTGATTGACTGTAGACCCTGCCACATGCCTCTTGTGTCTGAGCCATTGAATTGAGATTCCACTTTGTCTCTGTACTGACGCTTAGCTTGTTTAATAGCCTTGCGGAGGGAATAGCTGCATTGTTTATATTCGGACATGTTACCAGACACCTTGCCCTGATTAAAAGCAGTGGTTCGCGCTTTCAGTTTCACGCGAATGCTGCCATCAATCCACGGTTTCTGGTTTGGGAATGTTTTTATCGTTGCTATGGGAACGACATCTTCGACGCACGTTCTAATGAACTCGCACACCGAATCAGCGTATTCGTCAATATTTTCATCTGACGCAATACGAAACATGTCCCAGTCCACGTGATGGAAGCAGTCTTGGAGTGTGGAGTCAGCTTGGTCTGACCAGCGTTGGACAGACCTCAGCGTGGGAGCCTCTTGTTTAAGTTTCTGCCTGTAGGCAGATGTAGCATGTCTGTGACCATTTGAAAGGTCCCAGATACACGAAACGTTATGTATGGGGATTGGCCTTCTTGAATACGGAATACGTTGTGGTGAGAACCTTGAAGACCAACAGATTTCAGTATTCCAGACACACTAGATTGGATGATACTGCATAATCATTGCTATAGAAATATAATTAATAGGACGGGCTTGGATCTCTAACCCTGGCATTTTGTAATGAATAGAGACACCCCTTCTATGCATGATATTTCTATGATACATCATGTCATCGTTGTCATAGAGATTGAATGAATAGAACAGGCTTGGAAGCGCTAACCCGGGTTATTTGTAATGAATGGAGACACCCTTTCTATTCATTCTATTTATATCATCATTGCTTCCTCTTTTAATGTGGGGCTTGTTCTCTTTCGGTCTTTCGGTTGACAGACGTCGTGAAGGATAGTTTCTCTGGGCAGTTGTCTCTCGTAAGGAAATACCTCTGTGTTTATGACCTAGTTCTCACTGTCCTCAGGATATCTGTGATTCCACTCGTCCTTTATAATGTCAGTTTAACTCAGTCCCCAGTAATACACACCCTTTAAGACGTTTAGCTGCTTGACTGTGAAATGTGCGCGTGAACGTCGAAGACAGATAGTGATTATCACGACGACAATGAGTAGCAATTCTTTCTGTAAAACCATTTGCTACTACACTATTACAAATCATGTGATTTACTATGCATAGCTTTAAAATGGACACCGTTCATTTGCTGGCTTTCCATGTAATGTTTTCACCATCCGACTAACTAACGACGGCGTTTTGCCTTCGTTCATTTTGTAATACGCTTCTTAAGTTCACGCTTCTTTGTTTTTCTGTGGTTTCTCCGTCCATCCCCTCATCAGTTACTAAGAGACGCAAGGCTCATCTGAAGAGACTGGACCGCAGATGGACGTTGGGGGGCATAGTGAACCGCCAGCAGAGTCGAGGTGAACACACACAGACACACACGCACACACCCACACAAACACACAAGCACACAGACACTCTCAAGTGGCCTCTCTCAGAACCACACACATACACACTAATTCCTTCATCGTAAGAAAACTCATTTTAAATCCATGACAGTCAGCCAACAACCACTCCAGCTTAACCCCCAACATCACAAACAGCACATTGGGTGTTCCTGTATATTTCAGTTCCCGGAGTTAAATTTAACACATTTTTCTCTACTTTTAGAAAGATTATTATTTCTTAATTTTGCTACGCAGAATCATTTACTAACATTAAACAGATTATATAATGAGGGGTATTTGATTCAGACAGCACAACAGTAACAACCTTGATGGCTAATAGCTATTCTAAACATTACTGTGTGTAGTGCTACTTCATGTACTTATACAACTCCCTCCAGGTTCAGAACCATTCGATTTTAATGACTGGGTTTTTATTGAACATTTATTGGTAAAGATATGTTCTCACACTCTTGAATGTATCACGTTGCCAAGATCCCCTGGCCACTGCAATACTGGAATATGTCTTAATGGAGAGTTGCTGTTGAGTCATAATGAATTCTCTTTGATGGACCCAGACAGACATGAGCCTATGTCTCATATTGTCTAGTATCTAATCAAAACTGGTCCAAGGTCAGCTTTGCATTTATCCTCAAATGGTTATGGTTGGAATCTGGGGAAGATAAGCTGATCCTAGACCTGTGGCTATTAGAAGGCTACATCTACCCATATTTGATCAAAAAGTAGTCACTATATTGAAAGATGAAGTTACTATATACGTTGATTGAAGGTCCATTAGATGTTCTCTGTCATTGATATAGATAGGATTTGGGGAGGCTGATCCTAGATCTGTGTCTGTGGACTACCCCTACCTAGAGCCAGAGTAATTACTCATCCCTCTAATAAGACCAGGAGAGATCAGCCATCTGGTTATAGGATACGTTTTAACCTACTCACCCCACCTGGCTCTGTCTTTTGTGTGTTTGTTTACTGAAACTGACCTGGGACTCATATAACTTCCCAGGCTCCCAATAACATACATGGGGCGTGACTCACCTGGTATAGCTTAACTCTGATCCCAGACCAGTCAAAGAGACAATAAACATAAGTGATTCAACAGAGCTGAGCCAACACAGGGGGAACTTGTGTCAGATGGTATGAGTTAGTGCCTGTGTTGAGGAATTTTATACAGGCCTGTGATGACCTATATACTTTCGGGCCAGGCGTTCTTCCTAACCACATGGCCTGACCAGGAAAAACTCCACTTCCTAGTTGTAGTCTTACTAATCTATAACATAGGACATCGTTTTTCCTATTCAGATGCTCAGGAAAACCCCCAGGTCCTATTTATACTGCACAGGAGAAAATAATACTAGTTCAATACTCAGCCAACGATTTCCATGTGATGACTACATCCAGCTCTTTTGGATGCTTTTGGTGAATGTACTAATATGGGCTGCCAGAGCCTCGCCATAGTCTCCAGCCAGAGCTGAGCGAAGAAGTTACAATTAGGTAGCTAGCTCTCTCAGAGGAGTAGCAGCAGGAGGACTGGGGGGCTGGAATAGGCTGGTGGAAAGTGTGAATGTGGGGCAGTAGCCCATACTGAAGCCTGGCTTTAATCACAGGCAGGAGCCTATAACAGTGGATGGATCCACTTCTGTGTGTGTGTGAGCTAGATGTCGACCGATTATTATTTTTAAACGCCGATACCGATTATTGGAGGACCAAAAAAAGGCGATACCGATTAATCGGACGATTTTTATAATTATATATATATTTGTAATAATGACAATTACAACAATACTGAATGAACACTTTTATTTTAACTTAATATAATACATAAATACAAATCAAATTAGTCTCAAATAAATAATGAAACATGTTCAATTTGGTTTAAATAATGCAAAAACACAGTGTTGAAGTAGAAGTAAAAGTGCAATATGTACCATGTAAAAAAGCTAACATTTAAGTTCCTTAATCAGAACATGAGAACATATGAAAGCTGGTGGTTCCTTTTAAAATGAGTCTTCAATATTCCCAGTTAAGAAGTTGTAGTTATTATTGGAATTATAGGACTATTTCTCTCTATACCATTTGTATTTCATATACCTTTGACTATTGGATGTTGTTATAGGCACCCATAGTGTTGCCAGCCTAATCTCAGGAGCTGATAGGCTTGAAGTCATAAACAGCGCTGTGCTTCAAGCATTGCGAAGAGCTGCTGGCAAATGCAGGAAAGTGCTGTTTGAATGAATGCTTACGAGCCTGCTGCTGCCTACCACCGCTCAGACAGACTACTCTATCAAATATCAAATCATAGACTTAACTATAATAAACACGCAGAAATACAAGCCTAAGGTCATTAATATGGTAAAATCCGGAAACTATAATTTAGAGGGAAAAAAAGTGAAATATTTCAGTGAAATACGGAATCGTTACGTATTTTATCGAACAGGTGGCATCCATAAGTCTAAATATTGCAGTTGTATTGCGCAACCTTCAATGTTATGTCATAATTATGTAAAATTCTGGCAAATTAATTACGGTCCTTGTTAGGACCGTAACACAGTTCGCAACGAGCCAGGTGGCCCAAACTGCTGCATATACCCTGACCTCTGCTTGCACTGAACGCAAGAGAAGTGACACAATTTCCCTAGTTAATATTACCTGTTAACATGAATTTCTTTTAACTAAATATGCAGGTTTAAAAATATATACTTGTGTATTGATTTTAAGAAAGGCATTGATGTTTATGGTTAGGTACATTGGTGCAACGACAGTGCTTTTTTTGCGAATGCGCTTGTTAAATCACCCGTTTGGCGAAGTAGGCGGTGAATCGATGATAAATTAACAGGCACCGCATTGATTATTTGTAAAGCAGGACAAGCTAGTTAAACTAGTAATATCATCAACCATGTGTAGTTAACTAGTGATTATGTTAAGATTGATTGTTTTGTATAAGGTAAGTTTAATGCTAGCTAGCACCTTACCTTGGCTCCTTACTGCACTCGCGTAACAGGTGGTCAGCCTGCCACGCAGTCTCCTCGTGGAGTGCAATGTAATCGGCCAAAATCGGCTTCCAAAAATGCAGATTACCGACTGTTATGAAAACTTGAAATCGGCCCTAATTAATCGGCCATGCCGATTAAGTGTGAGCCACTGATGTAACTGTTGCCATGAAGGAATCAGGACAATCATTGCGTGAGGCATAATTAGTAGGCGTTGTCATATATTTTCGTTGTAGTACTGCTGACATTGATTACTGAATGGTTGGGAAAGGCATTTCACTGTACTTGAAATCAATATCCCAGATGACTTCACTTGAGACTCCGGGTCAACGTACAGTACATGCCTGTGTAAGGATGCTGTACTAGAGACATCAACCAGCAGAAACAGACAGTAGTGATATATTGACCCCTGTTGAGGCTGACACATTTCAACAGCCAGGGTCTCAGGTCAGTTGCGAGTCCAGTGTTGCTTCTAGCACCACCAGAAACACTGCTGCATGCTAACTCATTCTGGATTAGAGGCCTTGTTTCCACCCTACAAAATGATCCCACCATGATAATGCTGCTGACTGTGGTCATTATGAATGCCAGACAAGGTTTGTATCAGGCAGCACAGATAGGGCAATTTGAGGCAGCATGCACAGACCGTTTCTAGCAAATTCTAGTGATTTGTGCTTTTTGGGGTCGGTTCGGTTTCTGTTCAATTATTTTTTTTAAATTAAGAATGGTTTTCAATATATATTTTTTTATATTACATTCATTGTGAAATAATGACATTAAAATGATTTTAGAGGTTTTTAATGGACATTACAAAACCCAAAATAGTGAACATTCAATTCCCCAAACATTGACAATATTCCATTGTCTCTGTCAGGTCCCCATTGGGTAGACATCAGTAGAAAAATACAAAATCACTATGAAATAATATTTCACTTGTGTATATTACTTTGTTTTTATTTGATGACTTTATTATCTTTAATTCCTTAAAGTCATCATCTCATCTCTGCTCAGGCATTAGCAGCCAAACAGCCAGACAAAGTTATCTCTGTTCTCCCCATACTGTACTGTCTTTAGTCATCCTATTTAGCTAAGCTAGTATGCAGCAGAGCTGTCTGACAAAATAATTTTACTAGTGCTTCAAAGTAGATAAGGCACACCTTCACAAACTGTCTCTATCCCTCTCTCATCATTGAGTGCATTCCTCTCTCATGCAGTCTGTGTATAGTAAAAGTGTATCCATCTCTGTCTGCACCAAAAAGAGCAGGTGCAATGAATTATGGTCATCGTAGTTAATTACCAAATTTCTGCACAGAACTAGATTGAATATTTGAATAACTACAACTCCCTTCAGCCAGGCGTCCCACATAGTTCTTGACTTGATTTATTATTATTTGACTTCTCACTGGAGAAATGGAGTGTTGGGCTCACAAAAAAAAATAAAAAAAATAAATGGAATTCAAGTAATTGAACCGACATCAGTTAATCGCTTAGCACTAGTTTCTAGGAAGCTAAAAGTAGAGTTAAGCGTATCAGGGACATGATCATTGACCATAAAGAATACTTACAATTACTCTACCCTGAGTGTTCTCTCCATAGACATAAGTAATGGATAAATACTGTATCTCATGGTTTCGCTCTATGAAGATGCACTCTTGTCATGAGACATGGACACTCTTTCTTAATGTATCTTTCCACGATTACATAAATACTCCACCCACCTCCTGCTCAACCTTATTGCAAGAGATTTGAGAAAGTGGAGAGGATGAGAGGAATTAAAGAAAGATTCGAGAAAGAAGCATTGCATGAGTTAGAGAGAGGAAAGTAGGGAGTCTAATCTTACAATATTAATGAATTGTCTTCTTAACAACTCATCTGAAACTACCCAGAAACACTCTTTGCTAATGGAATACTTGACCCATTTGTGAGAAATATAATATTTTCCCGTGGAGTCAAGGATTTAGTTACCGTGGAAACGAGATAGTAAACAAGATAAGGAGAGAAGATAAGTGCCAGGTGCTAAATCTTATGGATTAACACCACAGAGGAGGAAGCAAAAATGGATTACTTTGTTGTTGTTCCTACGTCAAGTCAATGGGTCTAAAGTTGTTCACTTTATCGGCAAAATACTCCCAAAGAAGACAAAGAAGGAAGCTAAATGGATCGCTTTGTTATTGTTTTATAGTTCACTTACTCTGACCCTACCTCAGGTCAATGGGCCTGCCTTTGGTAACTTTATCGCCAGAAATACTCCCAAGAAAAACAAATGGATCCCTTGTTATTGCATTGTTCGGTCAAACCCTCAAACTTTTCTGACCCAATGTTAGGTCAGTACAGTGTGATTGGCTGGTCCGATGAAATCCATAGGTGTTGATTGGCTAGTGACAGCAGGATGACCTCATTGATTACCTCATGTGTTGTTGAAAGGGCGAGTCATTAGGTCAAACACTCTATCCAGTCTCCTCCACCCTGTTCCTCTGTCTGTATGTCTAGAGAACAGGATCAGTTACAGCAGAGTCTAATGTGATTTATGGCAGTGTGCTGATAACCTCCTTCTCAACTCACTGTTTGGGGCTGCAGCTGACTGGTCAAACACTCACTAAGACAGTGTGAGACACACGTACGCATACAGTACATGTCCAGAGAGCATGCTCACACACACATGATACAAATGTTTGAATACACACGCACACTCACAGGCACACACACACACACACACACACACACACACACACACACACACTGTCACACACTGTCACAAACCCACACTCACACAGTATTCCCTCTCCACTCCAAGAACTCAGACGTCCTCAACCACACACCCACCCCCACCCTACGAACACTCCCTGTGCTACCTAGTCCAAAAACCCCATAGACATTCCTTACAGCTCTCTATAATTGACCCAAGCCCTTCAGCTCCCTCTGGAATGACAGGCAGCAGTAGAATGTGTTCCCACTAAAACCTCACCCCACCCCACCCCACCCATTGTAAACAGACTGACACACGCACGCTCACACCTCTGAAATTCCTCTCCCGTTCCTCCTGTTTCACTTCCCCATCCCACCAAGGGACACATTGGCTGTGTCCAAATGACACTATAGTCGTCCTATAGTGCACTATTTCTTGCATATTGCACTGCTATTGATATAGTCAAAGGTAGTGCACTCTATGGGGCAATATAGGGGATCATTAGAGACACAAGCCATTCTCACCGGACCAACTCCGATTCTCTCCCTGTCTTTATCCCCCTTCCCTCCCATGCCCCTGTATATCCAACCCGTTGAAGCAACAGCTGCTTAAAGTGGCCCTATCTATCTACCCCCCACTACTACCCCTCATACTTACACTTGGCTTTTCCCACAGTAGTTTAATTCCCCTATGGATCATCCCACTCTAGAGTGGCCGCTGGGATTTCCCTTATCTGGCTCTGGGCAGCCAAGTGTAGCCTGATAAAGATCTGAGAGCTTCCACAGGTTCCTTATCTCCAACCGGGAGGCTCCGGCTCCATACTGCATCTCTGCAGCTCTCCAGACATTTCAAATGGATCCAGTCTGCAGTGTTGTTCGCTCAACGGTGTTTATTATGGGTCCACAGTGGGTCCTGGCTGGGTTGCCTCTGTCACATTCTAGCTGTGATAAGGAAGAGTTTGAGAGTGTTGTGGATGTGATGAGAGGCTTGGCCAGTAGTGGGTGCTGTTTGTGTTTGTATTTGTTTTGGAGGATACGATTGGAATGGATACAGTCAGGGTATCCATGCGGGCTTGAAAAAACAAGACCGATAAAATGGCTAACTGGGTGATTCCCGATACTTTTACCTCTGTGTTGCTTTCTAAGAGAACATTAATTGATTGAAATTCTTTGGTTGTTGCAGTAGATAACTCTTGACTGGGAAATTCAAGGGGAGTTCTCCAAGGGGTTCGTGACTGGGATTTACTGAACAGAAATGTTGATTCTCTCCTTTCTTTCTCTGTCCTTCCTTCCATCGACCCGTGTAGAAGAGAAGTACATGACGGTGCAGCCGTATGCCAGCCAGGGGAAGGACGAGATCGGCTTTGAGAAAGGGGTCACCGTGGAGGTCATCCAAAAGAACCTGGAGGGCTGGTGGTACATCAGGTGAGCATCACCTCCTCCCATTGGTTCTTACTGTGGAGGGCTTCCTCTGATTGGTCCTCACCATGGAGTGACAGGCACTTTAGCCAACGGAGAACATTGCTCCGGTTAAGAATTTACACCTATTAGTGATTTTATGTTGGATGGGCCCAGTTCCAATTACAATTAAATCCTTCACTCCCTTCAACAAGGCCTACAGGCTAGAGAAGTAAGTGAATTATCATATTGGAATCGGGCCAAAAGTTAATGTACATTTTCTAACACTCTAATGAAATGAGTCCCCTATCATTATTTTCGGAACTGTGATCAAGGCAGAGGTCCATCTCATCGGTTGCATGGTATTGTAAACCATATGTGGCTCGTTGGAGATCCGGTGAATGCGTTGTGTGTGACCTGGTTGGTGGGAGAGCGACAGAGTGTGTTGTATACTCAGTAAATGTGCATTTCCTGGCCTGTTGTTTGTAGCTTCCTCACGTGAGCTCCACTCTCCAGCTGATGATTACCACATGGTACGCTGGACTCTGCTCTGGCTTGCAGAACAGTCCTGTTACATCTCTCATACATTATCCACAGACCACAGGCAGCCGGAGGCACCTTGATAGGGGAGGACGGGCTCATAGTAATGGCTGAAACAGAATGAATGGAATGGTATCGCACACATCAAACGCATGGTTACCTTGTGTTTGATAACATTCCACTGACTCCATTCCAGCTATTAATATTAGCCCCCCCCAGCAGCCTACTGGCTCACACCACAGTGTTATATTGCTCTACTCAGAATCAGTCTATGTTCTTTCATGTGTATGAGGACATCTAGTGGTCGTAGACAGTCAGTGGGAGAATAAACAAAATAAAGACTCCCCTTGACATCGTAAATAATTATTGAATACTTGTCAATCACAGTGTATTGCTTGTAATGACTTTGTAGTCAACACAAGATGCACTTTTTGACCAGTAATGGTTATTATATGACCGGTAAGGGTTACTATTTGACCGATAAGGGTTACTATTTGACCGATAAGGGTTACCATTTGACTGGTAGGAGTTACTATTTGACCGGTAGGGGGTTACTATTTGACCGGTAATGGTTACTATTTGACCGATAAGGGTTACTATTTGACCGATAAGGGTTACCATTTGACCGGTAGGAGTTACTATTTGACCGGTAGGGGGTTACTATTTGACCGGTAATGGTTACTATTTGACCGATAAGGGTTACTATTTGACCGGTAAGGGTTACTATTTGACCGGTAGGAGTTACTATTTGACCGGTAAGGGTTACTATTTGACCGGTAGGAGTTACTATTTGACCGGTAATGGTTACTATTTGACCGGTAATGGTTACTATTTGACAGGTAAGGGTTACTATTTGACCGGTAAGGGTTACTATTTGACCGGTAAGGGTTACTATTTGACCGGTAAGGGTTACCATTTGACTGGTAGGAGTTACTATTTGACCGGTAGGGGGTTACTATTTGACCGGTAATGGTTACTATTTGACCGATAAGGGTTACTATTTGACCGATAAGGGTTACCATTTGACCGGTAGGAGTTACTATTTGACCGGTAGGGGGTTACTATTTGACCGGTAATGGTTACTATTTGACCGATAAGGGTTACTATTTGACCGGTAAGGGTTACTATTTGACCGGTAGGAGTTACTATTTGACCGGTAAGGGTTACTATTTGACCGGTAGGAGTTACTATTTGACAGGTAAGGGTTACTATTTGACCGGTAAGGGTTACTATTTGACCGGTAAGGGTTACTATTTGACCGGTAAGGGTTACTATTTGACCGGTAAGGGTTACTACTTGACTGGTAAGGGTTACTATTTGACTGGTAAGGGTTACTATTTGACCGGAAAGGGTTACTACTTGACTGGTAAGGGTTACTATTTGACTGGTAAGGGTTACTATTTGACCGGTAAGGGTTACTATTTGACTGGTAAGGGTTACTATTTGACCGGTAAGGGTTACTATTTGACCGGTGAGTAAACTTCCATTTTCCCCCCCTATTTTGCTGCTAGGTACCTTGGGAAGGAGGGCTGGGCCCCGGCCTCATACCTGAAGAAGATGAAGGAGGACTTCTCATCCCCAGGTAGGAAGAAGACCCTGACAGGCCCTGTGGAAATCATCGGCAACATCATGGAGATCAGCAACCTGCTCCAGAAGAAGTCCAGCAGTGAGAAGGTACGGTTTTAAGATTTCGCTTTTAACTTAAGATTTCATTTGATTGAACTTTTAGCTTTTTAGATTTTAAGCACTTTAAGTCTATTTCGTTAGCTTTTGTTTGATATATCTCTTTTATTGTATTGTTTTTTTTTTACTGTAAAAATGCAGTTTAAATAAAGTTTGATTTGATTCGAAGGATGTCCAAACGGATGGAGATTCCACCAGTCCTGAGCGCCACATCTCCAAGAGTGAGATCAGCCTGCCCATGCCCTATGCCCCAGGTTATAACCCCAGCCCCGACCACGGCCCAGGTCCCAGTCCTGGGCTGAGTTCTGGATCTGGGATGGGTACCTCCAGTCCTAGCCTGGGCCCTGGTGCTAGTGGCCCTCTACAGGACAGTAAGGGGAAGACAGAACCTGGTTCCCCTGCTGTAGCACGTGTCGCTCCACACAGAGTGTCGATAGGTGAGTGTCATCGATTATGGAGTTGTATGGTGATTCAAATTAGACTATTTACTTGACTGAAGTCAAATATTGTTTTCTTCTTGCATAGGCTTTGAGGCTATAGGTAAGACATGGAAAGACGAAGGTGTATAGTGTGAATCTAATATTTGGGTGCTAATATATATCTATTAGACTAATATTTGGGTGCTAATATATATCTATTAGACTAATATTTGGGTGCTGGGATATATTTGTGTGACTAATATTTGGGTGTAATAAAATGCAATAAAAACATATATAGTGCTGGGTGATATAACATTTTGATTGGAGTTTTACGGATATACTAAGGTTTGTACTCATCTGTTATGTGTGTATAATAGACTACTAATTGCACTTCTATCATTTCTACATTTGACAGTAAATGATGCTAATCTATGATTCCATTCATTAGGCTCTCCCAACCTCCGACAAAAACCCCCTCCTAGAAGAGAAACAAATCTGGTAAGTCAGTCTCAAATACAGTATGTATCAGAAAAAGTTTTTTTAAACATAAACATAGAACATTGAACTCAAGATTGCTTCTTATTCTATTCCTCTTGTTTGTGCAGGGCTTCCAGTTACCCAAGCCACCAGAGCCCCCTACTGTGGAAGCGGAGTACTACACCATTGCAGAGTTCCAGTCCTGCATCTCTGATGGCATCAGTTTCCGTGGAGGACAAAAAGCTGACGTAAGCACCCAGAATCTTAGAGATAGATGCAGTATATATACACAGATATTTTGTTTCTGGATAGATGGATAGGCTACTGTCTATATGATCTATCTCTATGTTCAGTACCGCTGTACATATGTTGGTATTGAAATCTGTCTGAGCACATGGAATATTAATGACAACTGACAGCTCACCAGAGACACAGCTGCTGAAGCTTCATAGATATGACCTTGGCGGTCTGTTCATTTTGATGATGCTGGCAACGTATTGTATAGAGGCCAGCTTGATGTCAGGGTGGACATTTCACATTAGAAGAAAGGAGCTTGTGTTTTGATTTCTCTAACCGTCGCACCAAGAATGATACCCAGAATATGTAGGATGTAATTTGAGCCAGTTTGCTACAGCAGGGAAAATAATCCTGCAACAACAGGAAATTGGAATTATTATGTGGATTATAATGAATCTACATGTTTTTTTTGTAGGGGTTGATACGTTGTTCTTAAGGGGAAATGACTCACTTCAGAAGACTTTTAAAATCTCAAATGCACTACAAGTTTTTTTTGTGTGTGTGTGAATTTGACCCCTTCTTCTCCCCAATTTCATGGTATCCAATTGTTTAGTAGCTACTATCTTGTCTCATAGCTACAACTCCCGTACGGTCTCGGGAGAGACGAAGGTTGAAAGTCATGCGTCCTCCGATACACAACCCAACCAAGCCGCACTGCTTCTTAACACAGCGCCATCCAACCTGGAAGCCAGCCACACCAATGTGTCAGAGGAAACACCTGGCAACCTTGGTTAGCACGCACTGCGCCCGGCCCGCCACAGGAGTCGCTGGTGCGCGATGAGACAAGCATTTCCCTACCAGCCAAACCCTCCCTAACCCGGACGACGCTAGGCCAATTGTGCGTCGCCCCACGGACCTCCCAGTCGCGGCCGGTTACGACAGAGCCTGGGCGCGAACCCAGAGTCTCTTAAGGGCGCTGTACTGCAGCGCCAACTGCGCCACCCGGGAGGCTGCACTACAAGTTTTAAGTGTCTTGCATTGCAGGAAAGCCATCCTGCAACAGAGTGATCAAATCAAGGGCCTACATCTGTCAATGGGGAGGATGATGGTGTGATATAGTGGAGGGGATGATGGAGGGAGGGAGAGAACAGCAGTAGAGAAATAGGACACTATTACTCTGACCCTCTCCCTGTGCATTATAGATGCCAAGTTCTTCTGCAGCAGGGTGATCAAATTAAGATCCTACATCTGTATAACCGCAATGCTCAAGAGATCTACATGTATGAGAAACATTGTCTACTTCCTAAATGACACCCTATTCCTATTCACTACTTTTGATCAGGACCCATTGTTAAAAATACTATTTTCATCAGTGTGAAGTTCAAGTGAGGCTGAATGTTGATTATAAAGTGATAGCTCCATCAAGTGTGTCTGACTGTTGGTTATCTTCCCACCTGTCTTCTCTGTAGGTCATAGAGAAGAACTCCGGGGGCTGGTGGTATGTCCAGATCGGGGAGACGGAGGGTTGGGCCCCCTGCTCCTACATCGACAAACGCAAGAAACCCAACCTTAGCCGACGAACCAGCACGCTTACACGCCCCAAAGTCCCGCCCCCAGCTCCACCCACCAAAAAGCAAGACTCAGAAGAGACGCCATCACCCTCACCCAGTCACTCCATCTCCTCATCCTCCAAAGCCCCAGAATCCCCCAGCCGGCCCACAGTATATGAGGAACCGGAATACGACGTTCCCGCTGTTGGATGCGAGGGCGAGTCGGACACAGATTCCCTGAAGGGAGAGACAATACATCGCCCCCTGGAGGTGAAAATCAACAGTGTGGTCTGTGAGAAGTACCGTAGTTCTCCTCCGGTCTGCAAAACCTCCCCTGTGATTATCAGCTATAGAAGAAGGTCCTTCAGGTCCGTTGAAGAGATGGCCAAAGAAGAATGTATCTATGAGAACGATGGCTTCAGGCGCAGTAGTGGTGATGAAGGGGCTTCGGCCAAAGGCTGCGGTGGTTCCAACTCCCCAAGGATCTACCACTCCTCGACTGTACCCCGCAAACCCTCAGGGTCTTCACCTCTAGCAGGGGGAAAGCCATTGAAGAAGATCGCCCCGGAGCTGAGCCGAAGCCAGTCCCTAGCCAAAGCCGACACCAGCCCCAGGTTGTCCTCAGACGAATCGGGTAGAGATTCCAGGAAACCTCCAGGCATCCGGACGGTGGAGCAAAGGATAGGCCAGAGCCCCTCCACCAAGCTCAAGCCCTCGGTGAGGCCTAAACCTCTGCTCACCACCAAGTCAGAGCCACAGTGCCCTGAGAGGATGGACATCACTTCCCTGAGACGCCAGTTGAGGCCCACGGGACAACTCCGGCATACCGTCCATGGGCTCAAAGACTCAGAGACGGCCTCCGTCATCTCGTCGGAGGACTCCCATTCTTCCCGCAACAGCACCTCAGACCTCTCTTCAATCTACTCCAAAGGGAGCCGGGGAGATTCAGATCTGGAGGGGTTCAACCTATACCGGACCACAGACGCCTACGACAAGGTCCAGGAGTCAGAGCTGAGCTTTCCATCTGGGGTGGAGGTGGAAGTCCTGGAGAGGCAGGAGAGCGGCTGGTGGTACATTCGTTGGCGGGACAAGGAAGGCTGGGCGCCCACTTTTTATTTGGAGCCCATCCGCCAAGGGAGGGACGGCGGTGGGTCCGAGTCTGACGGGCAGCGCTCTGGGTCGGGCAGCGGCACCGGGAGCAAGTCCAACAGCCTGGAGAAGAATGAGCAGCGCGTGCTGGCGCTCAATGACATCAACCTCAAGGGACTCACTAATCACCACCAGGTGCACCATACGCCAGGGGGTCTGAGATCGAGGAACACTCCCCCCATCCCCTCCAAGCCTCCGGGGGGCTTCTCCAAGCCGGCTGTGCTGGTTAACGGAGCCGCGAGAATGAGGAACGGTGGGGTGAGACCGCAGTCTGCCGTCAGACCCCAGTCCGTGTTCGTGTCTGCGCCACAGCCCGCCATGGTCAGTCAACATTACATGACAAGTTCCCTGAGGCGGAATGAGTCATTGGCCGCCCACAACCAGTATCGTACCGACCAGTACCGCTCCGGTTCCGCTACCCTCGGCGTGCGCCGTAACTCCTCTTTCAACGCTGTGCGTGCGCAACCCGTCACAGTCGAGACCCGATCGAGACCCTCAGAGCGCTCTATCACCACCAGGGGGTCTTCGGCGGAACGATTTGGCGCCGGTGGCGGGACGGACGCCTTGAGCAGGGTTGGGGTTGTTGTGCAGCGTAATGGTATCCCCGTCTCCACAGTCAGGCCCAAGCCTATCGAGAAGAGCCAGCTGATCCATAACAACCTGGGGAGGGAGGTATATGTTTCCATCGCTGACTACCGGGGGGACGATGAGACCATGGGCTTCCCTGAGGGCACCTGCCTGGAGGTTCTAGACAGGAACCCCAACGGGTGGTGGTACTGCAAGGTCCAAGATGCCCTGCACCCCCGCAAGGGCTGGGTCCCCTCCAACTACCTAGAGAGGAAGAAGTAATGGCCTAATAATAATAACAATTCCCCCCTTTGATGATGTCACTAAGAATATTGGTGATGACATCACTCCATAAGAATGTTACCCCACAAGAGCTACCACAAGCAATATGCTCCAAATATGTAAACAAATAATTGATTCTGAAGTACTTTATGTAAAAAAAAAATGTTGTTTTAACCTTATAATGAGAAAGAGACACTTTTATTTCTAAAATGTACACATAAAAGACTAAAAGTCCAGATTTTTGTGTGCGATATGGGATGTAACGAGAGACTGAAAACGGGGTTGGCCAACCCAAGTGTTAGAAACACAAATATGTTTTTGGAACTTTGGAACGATGCGATTTGACACGACACCTTCGAGAAGGGGTTTACATTAGAAAGAGAAGATAGCTGGGCAATGATGGCAAGCCTTATACCTGCCCTTGTGACTGTAATGCCAAATAGGTGCCTTTTTGTAGATGATCAACTGAATGGGGGTTCGAAGAAGTGGACGGAACACATCGGTGAATCAACGTCATTACCAAATGTATGACAGTGCCATAGGCCTATGAGCATGAATACCCCCAAAATTATTTTTGTAACGTTCAAGAGAATCACTTGAGTAGGAGTGTTTTAGGAACGTTACCGAGCGAATAGGATCAATCTAGAGTGTTGTAGTAGAATGTTCAGAATCAAATAAGAAAGAAACAAGAGAAAGGGAGAGATATCAGTGACTCTCAGTGAGTCACAATTGACTCACTTAAAAAAAAAATTCGTCATTATTGTATGTTTTGTTCTTTAATGTCTCTGTGTGTCTTTCAGTCTGTCCTTAGAGATGTATTTCTGCTTTCTTGTGTAACACTCCACCGACAGCCCAAAATTGGAAAGAGTCAAAGTTTCCTCTCGGATATTCAGATCTCTGAAGTTTCACTGATGGAATATCTATGTTGAGGTACACGTAATTAGAAGAACTTTGAAGTTTCACCCTGTTTTTGTAGTCCCACTTCTTATTCTATATTTTCAACCAAGCCTGCAGAATCTTGCATGCAAATAAAGCCCAAATCTGCCAAGCTTGAAATCTAATTAAAGTATACTTATTGGGGAATAAATTCCAATTTAAGGTGCTTTTCGGTTAAAAAAAATGTTTTTACCTACTACCAAGATATTACTTTACACAATACGTTTACACACTAAGTTGTCTGTATTAGTCCCAGACAAATATTTTTTTATATACGCTTTACTGTATACAGTGTAGCAATTGCAGTTGCAGTTGCACAGAAAATAAGTACTGGAAATATGGCTTAATAATGTTTTTTAAATCCCAGCCTCGAGCCCACAATGTGATTAAACCAATGCAGAATATCATTTCATTGGCTATTTTGTAGATTTACTATTTATTTATGGGCACAAATAGCCTAATACAGTGTATTAAAAAATATACCTAAAACGAAGTTTAAAAAAATATATGTTTTGATAACATCTGGGCATCTGGATTTTCTGAACCCAAATCAAAGCATATTGAAACATGCGGATATTGCTGTGCAGTATTGGTTTATGTGGTATGCAATGGAGTTTATGTTTACTTCCTTTCTTTAAAAGTAGTTTGGTATCTACTGGATTTAGAATAGTACTGCAGGACTATTTTGACTTACTATTTACTTATACGTTTTCCCCAAACTCAATACTGATATTACTTCAAAACGATCCCCAATTGAAAATCCAAAAGAAGTACTATTTCAACTGGCTGGTGTTCAAGACTGCTGAAATATTTTTCTAACACTGTGTGAGCTTCTCAATTGAGGTTAAACACTAACTTTTCATGACATTTTCTGCTGGACAGTATTATAGTATTAAACAAAGTATTGTACCTGCTAGATCGCAGTTATATCTGTTTTAGCCAACCATAGTTGTTTGTTGTTGTTACAGTGTGATCACACATAGACAATAATGAAGATTGAAGTTCCGTTTTTTGTGAATTAATGCACTTTAACACTTGTTTACAGTGCATTAATGTAAGGATGCAGTTGAAATACTCAGCATATTATTTATTGATTTTTTTAAAAACTATTTAATATGCGTATTTTTTTTACCTCAAGTTTTTCAACTCTTGAGTTGAAAAATATCTCAGTCCTTAGAGGATGCCAAAGCACCTCACAATATAATAATTGGATACTGTACATGGTACTCTCTTGTGGGAGATGAATGCTACTGCAACATACTTTTTTTCATGTTGCCCTACAAACCGGCAGTTACAATGCAATACCAAATGCACTGCTGGTCAGTGAAACTACCAACTACACAATGCCTGTACATAATTGAATGTTTTCAAATATTAATGCAGCTAAGAGTTAGTCAGGTTTTTTTTGTAGTTTATAAAAAAAATTTAGTTCACTTTATTGTATTTGGCTATCTTTTTTTCAACCTTCTAAATGACGTTTTTTCCCCCCCCCATGCTGTGTGCTGCAACTAGCAGAATCATGGACACTTCCTTTCTCCTTATTGGTCTGTACGTAATGCCTGATTCAAATCTTATTTATTTTGAACTAATGTTTTTACCTCCCATTTGTGGTTGACAATCAAATATTTATCCACTGCCTCACTAGACTGGACTAGACCCCGCAACCTAATACAAAAGTCAATCATGTGTGATATACTGTAAAAAAAGAAGAAGATATTTCTACAGTCTATTTGGTATGAATTTCAAGCCCTTGCATACAGATCTATAGAAGCTGAAGTTAGTTCTGCTTCACAAATGGAGGGTAAAATGCTCTTTATCTCACCCATCATATCCCATGTAAAGCAATGGAAATCAATAATTAGGTCTATGTACAGTACAACTACAGTTGATACAGAACCCCTAACCCATCTCCCTCCCCTCGACAAAGGCATTATGTAAACGTGTTGAATCACCCATAACATTTCGCTTCAGCACATATTAATGCATATCGCTATTGTTTAATTGAGCTCAATTTACATGGCTTCTCTGCCTGCGCCTGCAAATTACAAGGGAATTGTAATGTGTCAAGCTCGACCTTTTCATATTCAGTATTATGTATTTTTTATTTTTAATAATTTGTTAAATGTTTTGGTCAAAAATATCATTTTTGTCTTCTTTGTTTTTCTTTTTCACCCCATTGTATTTGAAAATCTTTCAGAAATGTAATAACGAGGAAATGTGCAATACAAATAGGCATCTTTAAAAAGCATAGCTATAGAAAAACAAGATCAATTTGACCTTTCTTGTCTAAGGAGATATGATCCAAAAATATACTGTATATACCCTTTATCAATTCAAGCCATCATCTGTCATGTAAACACCTTTAGGTCATGACTCATTTCAGGTCCACTGCTTTTTTCATATAGCCTTTTTCAAAAGAGCAACAGTTGCTAATGGCACTGAACCTTCTCCAATCCCATTGGAGAGGCTTACTTCCACTGAGCTACAGCACAAAATGTTGTGACATGATGGACAAGATTTTTTTAACCAATGGCCACGTAAGAATCCCTTCTGGTCCTTCCTCCTGGCTAGCGTGCGTGGCTAGTGGACTGTGAATGGCACCGGCAGAACCCAATGACCCGGGTTCCGACCTCGTTAACATCTAGCTGTTCTCTACCACAGATCCACAGAGGTAAGAGTTGTGTCAGCATCGAGGGCCTCTAGGTACTCACCAGACTGCCTTCGAGCTGTCACGTTTGTGCCTGAACAAAATGTTTTTGTTCTTGGAGAGTCTCTCTCCTCCACCTACAGTACGCAGATGCCTCCATGCCATTTGAACACAAGCCATGCCGGCCTCTTCAACCCTGTTGCCATGGCAAAAGTGACATTTGGAACCATCGCAGATGTCAACCGCGTAATGTCAACTGCGGTAGTCTTGTCGGGAATGTGTACTTACAGGGCCATCGTAGTTTAATCCATCCACTTCCAAACCTATACCTACCACCAAATATAAGAAAACACTTTTTTATGTCCTCGAATAAAGCCCCATGGGAATTCATTTCAGACTTGACCATGTTCAGAATGTTTAGAATCTTCTGAGGAGAAAGAGAGAAAATACTACATGGGTTTGGTTCTTTGTCCACAGATTACAACAGTGATGTTCTTGAGGTCCACTAAAACTGGTTGGTTTAAAAGTTTCCTCTACAGATTATTTTTTTTAATCACTTATCCCCACATAACAGTTAAGGTGCTTCGTGGCTTTGGAAGGTCTCGGTTCATTTCCTTTCCCCTCCAGTGGGTTTTATAGGGAAGAAACACACACACCCTTGAGTTTTAACTTTGGTGGAGGGTGCCACAGATTTGTGGTAAAGTAGCACCCATGCAGGGGCCACACACGCACATAACGACGAGGGAAGCCATTCATGTCGGAAAGAATAGATTAGAGCCTCTACCATATTTGCGAATTCAGCCAAGTGAGACCGTCCCTACTGACGCCACACTGCCTCGACTCTCTGCCCCCGCCTCCTTTCTCTCTTTTTATTTGAACAAATTGGCGGGCCTTCTCGAGCGTGACCTTCCCTTAAGCCTAGTAATCCTAGATAGCACCAGCCGGAATGGCTTTCTTCCTCACGGCTCTTTTTTTCTACTTTTCCTTTACTAGTGCCTCCTTGCTCACGCTTTGGCCTCTTCCACCATACTTCCACCATGTTCTTTTCCTTTACTAGTGCCTCCTTGCTCACGCTTTGGCCTCTTCCACCATACTTCCACCATGTTCTTTTCCTTTACTAGTGCCTCCTTGCTCACGCTTTGGCCTCTTCCACCATACTTCCACCATGTTCTTTTCCTTTACTAGTGCCTCCTTGCTCACGCTTTGGCCTCTTCCACCATACTTCCACCATGTTCTTTTCCTTTACTAGTGCCTCCTTGCTCACGCTTTGGCCTCTTCCACCATACTTCCACCATGTTCTTTTTCTTTCTTTCGCCTCAACCGAAGCTTGTAGTTCCCAGTCACTTGGAGTAGGGAGAACGAAGAGATTGCATATGTTGAGTGCATCTAGTGTATGAGGTTTGGGTCGTAGAAGCATGTGATGTGAGATATTGTGTGTTGGTGTGTTTGAGAGAGAGGACGTGCGCACTGTGATGAGATGGATTGCGTGCGGGTGAGGTCAGGAGAAAGATAGGAGGTCAGGGATGAGGTTGGTTGTGTGTGGGATGCGTTGGGAAACCTGAGATGGATCAGATTGTGGAATGTAGATGACATGGCAAGAACGAGAGAACGACACAGAGATAGTGAACAAGAGAGAGTGAGAATGAGAGAGAGAGAGAGAGAGAGAGGAGCTGGATACAGTTGTGGACATTGTGCTCCTCTGTTCATGCTGACTAGACTTCTGTTAAAACCAGTAGCAATAGCTTCCATCAGAGACAATGAATAACAATGAATAACACTGCATCATACTTCCTCTTCTCCCATCACCCACAGCTTGGGCTAATGAACAATCCATGTACGATGCGTGACAGTGAAATCTCCTTATCAAAAGACCATTTTAATTGCGGTAGTTAAAGTTTTGAAGCCCAGTATGTCTCGCGCCGGTGGCGTTCTGATAGCGGGGAAACACAGCCACGAGGGGCTAATCTAAAACGAATGAGATTGTGGCTGTCGAAGATGGATAGATGCTCTCACTCTTTGTCTCTCTCGTTCTGTCTCTCTCCAGCTTTTTAGCGGGTGGCATATTAATCATGTGTCTGATTTATTCAGCTTTATATCATTTGCTGTGGTGAAGCTTCAACTTCTGTCTGATGGCTTATTCTCTCCTGGTGTGAAGGGAGAGGCTGGAGAGCCAGGTTAATGAGAGAAAGGGTAGGAGGTGTGATGTTTTGAGAAAGTTAGTAGTAAGTGTTTGTGAAAGGGGTGTGAGGTGTTTAACCTAAGGGTTGTTTTTAGTAGGTATGTTGAACATAACTTTTTTAGAGTGAAATGTTTATGTTGTTTGCTCATGAAGGAAGTCAATGAATGAAAGAAATGAAGAAGAAAAGGAGAGGGATGAAAGCTTACTCAGTGCTAGAACTGATGGTAACGCTTCAGACAGGTGGAATGGGACTGCCGACTACGCCAAGTGTTACTTAACACAACAGGTGGCGTTGGGGCATTGCTTATAATGCTAATGTATTGCATGGCTGAGGAATAGAGCATGCTGGTTCTTTTTTGTGTGTTTCTTGCCGTGCTGAGACTCTCACTGTTTGACTTCCTGTTCTATTACTACTTTATACTCTCTTTAATTTCCCCTCAGACAGATACATCGTGTCACATCGCACTAAGCAATAACTGCTCACACTGCTTAAAACTACCTTCCTTTTTGTTTTGTATGGGTACCAATATGGACCATATTTATTGCCACATCCATATTTTCTGGAGGGAGGATTTGTCAGATAAAGATGTGTGTCATTTGAGGGGTCACTGAATACATCACTGAATACATTTTAGTTGGCGTAGTCAAAAGTCTTGTTATTACCTAAGATAAGGCCTTCATGAGCATTCAGTGACGACAGTTATAGTCTAATTCCTATTTAGAGTAGAAGGTAGTGTGGCAAATCTCCAACACTGACACAAAAACCTCATTTGTAGACAAGGCCTCAAACCAAAGTTATACTCTCTAAACCTACGCTCTGTAAACCGTCTAGGTCCTTATACCCAAACTTGAAACAATAATGACCCACTACCAGCATGTCAACTCTGTTACATCATACCACCAGTGCTTCGAGTTGGACCAAAGGAGTTGCGATAGTATTTGTTTTTCTCTCTTTTTTAATTTGCATTATTCTTATGCAACATTTGTGTTCAACTCTAGAGACTAGTCCTGTTTTCAAAAGAAAGGTGTCATGGGAGGTTGGAGTTCAAGAGAAACGGATTCCTTTTGTAAATGTCACTGACGTGAGTCATTCGGTGTGACAAAATGTAATGTCGTGCGACAAGGCGATTAAAGCAGCAGGACATGTCAGGACATGTCATGATTTTGCATCAGTGAGTAAGTCAATAAGTGTATGTGAAAGTACAGCAAATGTACAAATAATCGAATCAGTCTACTCTTCAACGGGAAACGTAACAATTGGTTTGTGTGCCAGCGGTTCTTTTTGAAAACAGGGCCGTCCCTTTTTACCGTTCTCATTTTGAAAACTTTTTTGTTGTTGTTGTGTCTCGTTCCTGTTTCCATTGTATCTTGCATTGCCCCTAAAGAGAAACACTATTAAATGTATTATCTTTGTTTAATTCATGTTGCCTCTCTGTTTTCATTTGTTAGCCTGAACATTCACACGCCATACATTACGAAACAGAATATTTGCAGTAGTATTATTATTAAATGTTTGAGGCATTTAGCAGACACAAAGTACATACTTTCTTCCCCATACTGGTCCCCCGTGGGAATAGAACCCACAACCCCGTCATTGTGAGCACCATGCTCTACCAGCTGAGCCACACAGGACCAAGTGAGCTGATATGGCTCATGCATTCATATTTAGATTTATTTATAACTTTTACATACAATTGTAGGTGACAGTACATTTATTGAAGGATACATATATCTTCATTTGTTGTGTGGTATAAATCAGAATAAGTATATTTAGACTTGGATTGTACAATTATTATAATTTTTTTAAAATCCTGTTTTAGATGTATATTGTATGAGTTATGAGAGAACTGTAAAAATTGTAAGGGCAGAAAATGAAGATGAACTAGTATGGTAGAGCCCTACCTACTGCAAATGAGAAAGATGGAGGGGGGAAAAATCATACTGCGGCATCCGGACATCTATACACATGTAGAAAGATGTATCGCATACGCCTAAATGAACACGGAAAATGTGCACACCTACCTCTCCCGTTAGGACAACCACCCAACCCCCATCGAACCCTCACAAAACGCTCGCGTTCAACAGAACATGTGCAAGTTACCCTCAGCATCTAAAGGTTAGAGAATTCATCACATTGATCATGGGTGGTTATGGGAGATGTGAAGAGAATGTAACACTCAGGCTAACAGCTGTGGGAGGACTAATACATAGAGACATCATGTCCAACATAAAGACTGTATTGGAGTATTTCAGGAAAGTTCTAGAATGACAGGTATCAAATAAAGACGCAACAAACACTTAGAGGCCGACAGTGTTTCCGCCACCTTTTGGTTGCACATAGACCATTTGGGAATATTTCAGAGAGGTACTGAAGTAAAGGTCTTAGTGCTTCTGTTCATTCCATGTCACTGTCATCTTCAGGTGTGACGGTGATGGCATATTTAAGTGAGACAGTGTCGACAGCTGAGGAAAGCTCTCATAGGAGGACCCATCGCTAAAACAGATTCTCATTGGTCAGTGGAACCATTTATATATATCCACTAGATGGCAATCTTGAACTGGTCTGTTCTCTTCAGCCAGAAGGGAGTTTGAGCTCATGGTTTGCGGTTTTTAGCTGTTTATTTGTAAAGGTCTTACCTCAAGGGCCTTTGTAAAGCAGGTATAAGGACTGCATGTATTCAAAATAATGTTTTTAAACACATGAACATTTAATCCATCATCACAGAGTATTACCTATGGACATTAACTATGACCCATCACTTTATAACAGAGTCATCGGATACTAATACACCTTGATGACAGATTTGATATATATCATCTAGATTATTGTCAGACCTCATTCCTCCTCCTAGATATTACCATGTCTTACACGCTATTAATCCACTACTGACAGACATATGTATATCTGGGGACATCAGAGGGATATTTGGATGAGGCGGTAGCTGCCTGCAGTGCTTGGAGCCCCTGACCCTAAGCCTGGTGTCCCCTGGAGGACCCCGGTTGAACATAAACCACCTAGGCAGCTGGGGCCGTCCAAAACACATGATGTAACAGGTGCCCCAAATCACATACCACTGAAAGCACCAAGTTCCACTGGACCACAGAAGGTCAGGGTTGTGTAGGTCTGGGTTAGCCTCTCTATTTGGATTCCTGTGTGTTTTACGACTATGCTGACACAAACTGTGTTCATGATCCATGCAATCAGCGTGGCTGGGGGATGATAGTCAACTTAATCAATGGATTGTATCATTATTTGAAACCCTTGTTAGTGAACAGCTAATAGTTTTTATATACTAACTCTGTTTTATCAATGTACCAATTGGGCTTCAGGAAGAAGCATAGCACAATTACAGCAGCCATGAAGGTTTTAAATGATATCATTGAAGCCCTTGACAAAAAACAGCACTGTGTCTCACTTTTTATTGATCTCTAAGGCTTTTGATACAGTTGGTAATGCTATTCTAAGGCAGAGACTTTCGAGCATTGGTCTTTCGGCGCATGCAGTTGCATGGTTTGCTAACTATCTGCCTGATAGAACTCAGTGCACTCAATTTGATGGGCTCATGTCTGTTAAATTGTCTGTCTGTAATGGTGTGCCCCAGGGCTCTGTACTTGGTAGAGGCGAAGGTCGAGAGCGTGCCTACTCCGAAACACAACCCAACCAAGCCGTACTGCTTCTTGACACAATGCCGACTTAACCCGGAAACCAGCCATACCAATGTGCTGGAAGAAAAAATGTACACCTGGCAACCGTGTCAGCATGCACTGCTCCCGGCCCCCCACCGGCTAAACCCTCCCCTATCCCGGACGATGCTGGGCCAATTGTGCGCCACCCCATGGGTCTCCCGGTCGCAGCCGGCTGTGACAGAGCCTGGACTCGAACCCAGAATCTCTAGTGGCACAGCTAGCACTGCGATCTAATGATTTTTTCTAATGCAAGAAATACACCTCTGAACCTTTCACCTATTACTACCTGACAGCGCAATGAGATTGAAACAGCAACCTCATAGAAATATCTTGGAATTTTAATTGACGACGGCCTCTCTTTTAAATTGCATATTCAAAAATTTACTTAAATTTAAAAAATGAAGTTGGGAATTTATTTTGTTTTATTTTGTTTTTCTTTTGAAGCCAGAAGGAGGCTAGTATCAGCTACATTTATGCATATACTAGACTATGGGGATATTTTCTATATGAATGCTTCCTTTCAGTGTTTGAGATCAATTGACACCCTTTACCATGGAGCACTGAGTTGTATTTTAAACTGCACAACCCTTACGCACCACTGCACTTTGTATACCAGGGTTGGCTGGCCTTCTCTAGTCACTCGTAGGCTCAGGCAGTGGTATACTTTAATTTACAAAGCCATTTTGGGTTTACTACCTTTTTATTTGGCCATTTTTATTGTTTGGAAGGTTGATTTGAGGCTGGTTCCCTGACATGTTAATGTTTTTAATTAGCTGTTTTATGATTTTGTTATACTCTTGTGAATTCTATGTTGTTTTTTTTACATTACCTGTAGTTTGGCCAGGACACTCTTGAAAAAGAGACTGCAAATCTCAATGAGCCCTTCCAGGTTAAATAAAAGTTAAATAAATGTAAAAAAAAAAAAAAAAGAAAAGACATTTACTGGAGTATGGATATAATAAATAAGAATTTGTTATCAAGTGCATGTTGCAGTTGGATACGTATGGGAGATAATCCAATCATATTAAGGTATTGGAGATGTGATAGAAAATATAGAATTAACTTGTAATCACATTTTTTGTCATTTATGTTCTATTCATGTTTTAAGAGAAAAGCAGGCACAGACACTTCTTTGAAACACGTCTGGAAAGTTTATTGACACAATCGTCCGACTCACATAGCTCACAAACAGATCACTTGGAAACTAGTTTTCAAATAAAGACAGGTTTGCAAAGTATCTTAAACAATGGATGAGTCTCAACATAGAACATATATACTTCTATATCATGGATAATAGGAGCAATCGTGGTTGACCTATAGCCTATGTTACGTTTCTATGTGTAGCGTTCTGATCGACCCCTGAACTCTGTCTAAATGATGGCCGAGGAGATTGCGATGTCGCAATTTATTTTTTAGCTCGTTTTCTATTGGTCCCAAAGTTCACTAACTAGGACGATCAACAATCATCTCAAACAACTAAAAGACAGAAAAGAAAGTATATTTCCCAGGTGAAACCTGTCTAGTAATATCTGAAGAAGTTTTTCTAAAATGGAGGAGGGTAGAAGAAGAAAGCAAACACCCAAGTACAGTAGGATCTGAGATCAAAACACTTCAATAGAAGATAAATACACTACCGGGTCGACAAACAATCAGGAGAGAAAATTGGTAAATGGGTAAATTGGTATCACACCGCAACTGGTTGGTGTTATAGTTAGGGCCCTGAGTTTTCCAGGTCACTAGGTCAGGAACAATTCTGGGCCCTAGTCATAGTATCTGTGTGGAGGGCTAAACTTTAAGCCACTGAGTACTGACATGAGTCAGACCACTTCAATTAATCCTGTATGTAAACTCAATAAATGATAGGCAGCAATTTAGGTGCCTTGTTTTTTTTGCATGCTATTTAACTTTTACGTTATTATAGGATGTCAATGTATGGGTATGCCATTTATGACATGACCGTATGTTCAATGACTATTGTTTACATTAGTGGTTGTGAGTTAAATTCCTTGGATAAAGGGCCAGTAAAAAAAACAACTGTAAAAAAAAAAAACGTTTCAAGAGAGGGGAAATTAAGTGCGTTTAGCACAGACATTGCAAATTACGAGGTGGAATAACACATTTATTTTTTATTGGATTTCGGATTTCGTCGCACACTTAGTATCAGCACAAATTTTACTGTGATAGAATATGCTAGAGATTGCCTATATACTAGACCATTTCAAAAGTACAATCAGGATTCATATAAAGTGACATTTAACATTGCCATACAACGACGGCCTTTAAATTTATACTTGGTAAGAGCTATAAAAACAAACCTGGTTTGGACTCGAAAGGAGGCTTAAACAACAACGTCAAAATTACAAAAAAAATTCAGCGTCTGAATATTCAGGGTTTGTAAAATTATTCATCTGTGCTTGTCTTTTACCCAAAGCAACGAGGTGTTATGATTGTATACTGCAGGGAGTCCTAGGTATTGGTGGATGGTACAAGATAATATCGTTCCTGGCTTTAGGATACAGAGTAGAAGTAGAAATAGCTGATTATTTCATGGTTTCAATCAACCAGAAAACAAACATTACAATCATGACTATGAATCGAGAAAGAAAGCTGACAAAATATGTTTTTTCTCTTTCGATACTACCAACCACACCAATAAAACGATTTGCCTCATTTTAAAACATAAATTAACATTCAAAATGTGAATTAACACTTCAAGCAGTAGCATATAATATCATAAAAACACAAAGTTCTGTTTGTGAGTGTAAAGAGGATGTATACGAAACATTTGTCAGTATTTGCCCCAAACACAGAGAGCTGGCAAATACTGTCGCAGCATTACATTCCAGATTCATTTGTCGATTATCTATTAATTACACCAGGATGCAAGATAAACGTGATACAAAACTGCCTTTTCAGCTCTCGGCAGAAAGCTATGGCCTATAGCTCCAGTACACACAAGCACGAGGGGATTTTCAATGGGATACATGACACATACTGATCATAAAGGGGAGAAGTCTTACTTTTACAAAATCACATTTTCAGGTAGTCTTGCATTGATGTCAATGGGAGACTGAGTGATAATTCGACTTAAGTATAAAATAGGATTCGCCTCAAAGTGATAAAAGTCATATGGGGTAAGTGTGTAACTGACCTCTCATCTACCTCTCATAACCCTACATTAATGTGTGTAACTGTGAAGGGTATTTGTTGCTGGTGGAAGCACTATGCAGATGTTAGAATAGTACCGTGATAGGGTTTAGGGTTGTGTACATATTACTGACTGTCTGTGATGCAAATGACCTCTGACCAGTAAGTATTTTGAGTTATAAAAATAAGTTATACAACTCAGTTTTGTTTCATGTGCTTTTTATCCTCTGAGTTTCTGAAGTCCTGTTTCTGAAAGCTTTTCTTCTGACACACAACATCGTATTTGGTATTTAGTAAGGGGTCTTGGTGAAAAATATGGATAGAAACAAAGCATTATTAATCACACATCCGTTGGTAACAAAGTAAATGTTCATAAATTAAGGCAGGGACCTGTGTCGGATCGACGTCGAACGCTATTACCATGGCAACAATCACAGTGCATTGGGCTGGTGTTTGCGTAAACTGTCACCATTTTGGGGCGTTAACAGCTGGACCTGAGGAACACCCAATAAATGTACTTTCACTTCCTGCTTCCAGTCACGTGATGTGGGTACACATTCTGGGATTGGATTGGGAGCTGAGGCTGCCAGTGACATGGTTTTGATGGCTGTTTAAATTTATTGTGTAAAATAATATGTTGGGGCATTTCCGAGAGCGCAGTACTGACTTCAGTGCAACACACGACACTGCAGAGCAAGCAGATAGCTAGCTAGCGCAACAGGACAGCTACCACCAATGAATGTGCTATAGAACTACCACACAAATACATTTGGTTGAGAATATATGACTTACTGTATAGGAGCAAGAGGTGATACAGCACTGCTTCACACGTCATATACTTACGTCCCTATACTTCACAACTTTATACAACTGTGATCATCTTCCTATTGATGAATCCTATGACTACTGCAGAAATGCATCCCTTTCCGGTCACAACCCTTGAGCAACAAATAAGTCCTCTCTTTTCCTCTGTAGTTTGCCTAAGTAACACACAGACAGAAGTTGTGTCATACTGAGACGTTATGTTAATAAAGAACTATCTGTGGACAAGGGTAGACATTTTGCCTGTTGTTTTTGTTTTTACAGACAAAGTTGAGTCAAGTTAAGAAGCAAATGTTGGAACTTAACAGTCCTTCTCCTCTTCAACATAAATACATCATCTCAAGACCAAAAACGTTGAATTGAAACCACCTGGTTTGCTTCCATGCAAACGAGCGGCAGTCGTCTGGAAGTGGCTTAAACAACAAAATAAAAAGTACTTTCACGTCTTCTCTTTCCTCAAAGTCTGAAACTTCCTGAATCCTTGGAGAGAGCAAGAAGAATGAAAACTTGTAGTTGAGAGAGGAAGTTCTCGCCGCGGTTGCAAACCCGCCACTTCAAAAGCCGTCACATACTGCGTCAGAGGGAAAGTGGAAATGCAAGAGACCTTTGCAGTGCAGGTGTACTAACTGTTACCAGCAAACAAAAAAATGGGTATTTGAAACAAAAACCAAGATTCTTCCTCAAAATCCATCACACAAAAGTACCAGAGCGAACTGTTCATTGTCCATTTCCCTGATCTTAAAAGTTTATCAGTCTTTCCCCAACATCTTCCTCCTCTCCCCATTAACTTATGCCTGTGGCACTCAGTTACGAGGCCCTTAGCTTCAAAGGCCCCCTACGTGCTACGGTAGGTCTTAATGATGTCTTTGATTTGTCTCCTGCAGATGGGGCAGCAGGCGTTGGACATCTTCTTGAGTTTGACGCCGCAGGTGTAGCAGAGACACATGTGACCGCAGGCGTAGATGACCGTGTCCACGTGGTTCTCGTAGCAGATGGAGCACTCATCGCCTGTCGGCCACCCGGGCCCTCTCCCGCTGCCTGATGGGAAGGTGGGCGACTTGGGGAGGCTGACGGGCGAGCTGGGGGTCGTTCCTGTTAGGGGGGAGGTAGTGACGGAGGGAGGGAAGGAGGGAGAGGGAAAAAGAGAGAACATGTGTTAGGGGTGTCAGTAATCAATAGACTAATGAAAGAACATTCTGCATGTACACTACCGGTCAAAAGTTTCAGAACTTTTGTGTGCAAAGCTGTCACCAAGGTAAAGGGTGGATATTTGAAGAATCTCAAAAATAAAATATGTTTTTATTTGTTAAAACACATTTTGGTTACTACATGATTCCATACGTGTTATTTCATAGTTTCGATATCTTCATTATTATTCTACAATGTAGAAAATAGTAAAAAGGAAGAAAAACCCTTGAATGAGTAGGTGTTCTAAAGCTTTTGACCGGTAGTGTATGACCTGATGTAATGGATCTAATCTACAGTATTGATCAATACATCCCTTACAATAAATACAGTACAAACCCATTTTACCACTGTTGTTCTACTATGAAGGCAGCCTCACATTACCTAACTACAACAGTAGACGAGACATTGTGTCCTCCCGCTGCACAGCACGAGAAGCAATGTACCGAACAGACTCACCACCCAGGACATCTGCTACCTAGTGTCCCCCTCTCTCCTCTCTTAACCCCCTGCAGTGGGTTTGATAGTTTGATTAATAGAGTGGCTCTGAAAGGTACAGACCTCCCGCAGAGCCACCACAGTAGGCCGCGGAGCTGGGGCCTCCCAGGCCTCCGTTAAGGACAGGGTCGGAGCTTCCACTACCCAGGGCCAGGGCTAGGGCGCTGGGGGTGTGGGGGGAGGAGGAGGGAGAGCTGGGGATGGAGGGAGCCCGCGCCGGCTGGTCCCCGAGATGTGTGGAACCTGGAGCCAGAGAACAGACAGAGAGAAAAGAGATGGTTATGAAAGCATATAGAGTTCAAATAGAGCCACCTCAAATAGAGACACCTAAACTATAGCCTCCTCAACTATAGCCTCCTCAACTATAGCCTCCTCAACTATAGCCTCCTCAAATAGAGACACCTCAACTATAGCCTCCTCAACTATAGCCTCCTCAAATAGAGCCACCTCAACTATAGCCTCCTCAACTATAGCCTCCTCAACTATAGCCTCCTCAAATAGAGCCACCTCAACTATAGCCACCTCAACTATAGCCACCTCAAATAGAGACACCTCAAATAGAGACACCTCAACTATAGCCACCTCAACTATAGCCTCCTCAAATAGAGCCACCTCAACTATAGCCTCCTCAAATAGAGCCACCTCAACTATAGCCACCTCAACTATAGCCTCCTCAAATAGAGCCACCTCAACTATAGCCAACTCAAATAGAGACACCTCAACTATAGCCAACTCAAATATAGCCACCTCAAATATAGCCACCTCAACTATAGCCACCTCAACTATAGCCACCTCAACTATAGCCTCCTCAACTATAGCCACCTCAACTATAGCCACCTCAACTATAGCCACCTCAAATAGAGCCACCTCAACTATAGCCTCCTCAACTATAGCCACCTCAACTATAGCCACCTCAACTATAGCCTCCTCAACTATAGCCACCTCAACTATAGCCACCTCAACTATAGCCACCTCAAATAGAGCCACCTCAACTATAGCCTCCTCAACTATAGCCACCTCAAATAGAGCCACCTCAACTATAGCCTCCTCAACTATAGCCACCTCAACTATAGCCTCCTCAACTATAGCCTCCTCAACTATAGCCACCTCAACTATAGCCACCTCAACTATAGCCACCTCAAATAGAGACACCTCAACTATAGCCTCCTCAACTATAGCCACCTCAACTATAGCCACCTCAACTATAGCCTCCTCAAATAGAGCCACCACAAATATAGCCACCACAAATATAGCCACCTCAACTATAGCCACCTCAAATAGAGCCACCTCAACTATAGCCTCCTCAACTATAGCCTCCTCAACTATAGCCACCTCAACTATAGCCACCTCAAATAGAGCCACCTCAAATAGAGCCTCCTCAACTATAGCCACCTCAACTATAGCCACCAACTATAGCCACCTCAACTATAGCCACCTCAAATAGAGCCACCTCAACTATAGCCTCCTCAACTATAGCCACCTCAACTATAGCCACCTCAACTATAGCCTCCTCAACTATAGCCACCACAAATATAGCCACCACAAATATAGCCACCTCAACTATAGCCACCTCAACTATAGCCACCTCAACTATAGCCACCTCAACTATAGCCTCCTCAACTATAGCCACCTCAACTATAGCCACCTCAACTATAGACACCTCAACTATAGCCACCTCAAATATAGGCACCTCAAATATTAGACACCTCAAATATAGCCACCTCAAATATAGCCACCTCAACTATAGCCACCTTTAGTACTGTAAGTGGACTATCCAGTAGGTTCTACATTGAAGAATGATCCTATATCATAAAGAACCGAGAGAAAGAAAGATTATTATTACTATTTTGATGTATTTATTTTATTTATATTCATAAAAAAAAAAATCTCCGGTAATATTTATTCTATATATATATTCTATATAATAGTTATCTCATGTATATATATTTTCCCCCCGTTCTCTAATCACAATACTTTTTGATTTACTTTATTGTTATTGTTGGTTTCATTTTCTCAACTGGTTTAAGCAACAGTGGCCTTGTCCATTCATGCTAATAAAGCTTATTTGAATCTGAAAGAAGAGTTGGTATGTTATGAAGACATGGGCCTACAAAGATCAGAGGGGTTTTTCTCTAAGTGTGCTATACAGTTACTATACAGTACATTTGTAGACAGATGAATGATTACTATTACTAGTCTGTTCAACCTCTCTTTCGTATCGTCTGAGATTCCTAAAGATTGGAAAGTGGCCGTGGTCATCCCCCTCTTCAAAGGGGGAGACACTCTAGATCCAAACTGTTACAGACCTATATCCATCCTGCCCTGCCTTTCTAAGTCTTCGAAAGCAAAGTGAACAAACAGATCATCGACCATCTCGAATCCTACTGTACCTTCTCCGCTATGCAATCCAGTTTCCAAGCTGGTCACGGGTGCACCTCAGCCACGCTCAAGGTCCAAAACGATATCATAAATACCATCGATAAAAAACAGTCTTCATTGACCTGGCCAAGGCTTTCGACTCTGTCAATCACTGTATACTTATCGGCAGACTCAACAGCTTTGGCTTCTCTAATGACTGCCTCGACTGGTTCACTAACTACTTTTCAGATAGAGTTCAGTGTGTCAAATCGGAGGGCCTGTTGTCCGGACCTCTGGAAGTCTCTATGGGGGTGCCACAGGGTTCAATTATTGGGCTGACTCTTTTCTCTGTATATATCAATAATGTCGCTCTGGCTACGGGTGATTCTTTGATCCACCTCTATGCAGACGACAGCATTCTGTATACGTCTGGCCTTTCTTTGGACACTGTGTTAACAAACATCCAAACGAGCTTCAATGCAATACAACACTCCTTCTGTGGCCTCCAACTGCTCTTAAATGCTAGTAAAACTAAATGAATGCTCTTCAACCGATCGCTGCCCACACCTGCCCGCCCGTCCAGCATCACTACTCTGGACTTAGCATCACTACTCTGACAAAGAATATGTGGACAACTACAAATACCTAGGTGTCTGGCTAGACTGTAAACTCTCCTTCCAGACTCACATTAAGCATCTCCAATTCAAAGTTAAATCTAGAATCGGCTTCCGATTTTGCAA
Source organism: Oncorhynchus nerka (assembly GCF_034236695.1). Classification (NCBI taxonomy): domain Eukaryota; kingdom Metazoa; phylum Chordata; class Actinopteri; order Salmoniformes; family Salmonidae; genus Oncorhynchus; species Oncorhynchus nerka. The sequence goes on from NC_088410.1 coordinate 30,651,108, forward strand.
CAACGCCTCCTTCACTTATGGTGCCAAAAATACCCTCGTAAAACTGACTATCCTGCCGATCCTTAACTTTGGCAATGTCATTTACAAAATAGCCTCCAAAACTCTACTCAGCAAACTGGATGTAGTCCATCATAGTGCCATCTGTTTGTCACCAAAGCCCCATATACTACCCACCATTGCGACCTGTATGCTCTCGTTGGCTGGTCCTCGCTACATATTCGTCACCAAACCCACTGGCTCCATGTCATCTATAAGTCTTTGCTATGTAAAGCTCCGCCTTATCTCAGCTCACTGGTCACCATAGCAACACCCACCCGTAGCACACGCTCCAGCAGGTATCTTTCACTGGTCATCCCCAAAGCCAACACCCCCTTTGGCCACCTTTCCTTCCAGTTCTCGGCTGCCAATGGCTGGAACGAATTGCAAAAATCACTGAAGTTGGAGACTTATATCTCCCTCATTAACTTCAAGCATCGGCTGTCAGAGCAGCTTACCGATCGCTGCAGCTGTACACAGCCCATCTGTAAATAGCCCATCCAACCATCTACCTACCTCATCCCCATATTTTTTTTTCTTTTTTTTCTGCTCTTTTGCACCGCAGTATTTCTACTTGCACATTCATCATCTGCACATTTGTCACTCCAGTGTTAATTGATAAATTGTAATTACTTCGCTACTATGGCTTATTTATTGCCTTACCTCCTTACTTCATTTGCATACACTGTAGATAGACGTTCTTTTGTGTTATTGACTATACTTTGTTTATTCCATGTGTAACTCTCTGTTGTTGTTTTTGTTGCATTGCTTTGCTTTATCTTGGCCAGGTCACAGTTGTAAATGAGAACTTGTTCTCAACTGGCCTACCTGGTTAAATAAAGGTGAAATAATACAAAAATTTAAAAAAGATCTTATGATCCTATTGAAGTGAATGGCTTTTCAATCACTTTTGGGGATTTCTAGCGTGAAGTTTAGGGAGATATGTTGGGGGTTTGTCACGTTCCACTCAACAAAATTCAGAGTCCACGTTTAAGAAGCACATGCCAGTGATGCCTAAGGTCAGGGGTCATGTTTCAGAGACCCCAGTGTGATTAACATGACATAATGGGTTCCAAAGTCACGGACATGGACACATTACCCGAAAGTCGGAATGCAACCCTGACTACGTCAGACATACAGTACATGCCTGTACATCGATGAAAGAGGATACGCCAGAGAAAGATGTTTGAAGTATCTAAAGACCAAGTGGTTCCTTAACATTGGTTGTCGGTTGGTTAGTTAAATGGTTGATAGTGATTGAGTAGTAATAATTTATATAGACTGAGCAAGATTGAGTGTCACTGTTGAATTTATAGGGGGGGGATCACCTAATCATAAGTGATACTACACCAAAAACAAAGGTAATTTTTTTCTAGACTGTATTTATGGAGGTAGACATATTGAATGCATCCAGGCATTGTTAGTCTAGCGCTGACCCGCAGTAGTTGTAATATGAGGCCAATTGTTTTATTTTTGGTTTAAGTAGGCACTAACAGAATGACTATTTAAAGTTCAGTAAATTACTACGAAAATTGTCTGTCTTGTTGAGTGTATGTGTCATAATTAAAAACAAAAATGATTAAAAGCTTTACTAATTCACTAGGAACAATGGAAATGGCTATCGTCACCATTTCGCCCTAAAGCCACAACATCCAAAAATAGGGACATCATCAGCAACAACAGCAACAAACAAGCCACAATGAACTACATTGAACCCTTGAACATTTCAATAACACGTTATTTTAAGACACGAGGGATGAGAGGAGGAATAGTTCATCAAAGCCTATGGGGATTATGGTAGCTGGGAAGGAGCTCCATGGTCTTTCTCAGCGCGCTATGTCTGTTTTTCTGGATGGCATGGCGGAAGAATGTGAAAAATGAGTCGTCAGGTGTGTGGCCCATGGTCCATCATTAAGACTGCCGTCAGCGGACAACATGGCGACCGGCCACCGTTTCTGGCATCTCTCTGGGAGCGATTGATCTATGGCCAGGTCCAAAATGGCTGCCCAGTTGCGGTCTTTCTATGCTCATGAACACTGGAGAGGCTGTCGACTAGGCCAGTGGTTCCCAAACTTTTTCGCTTACTGTACCACCAACTCAATTTACCCGCACGTGCACTTTATCAGTCGGCCGATGGTCTCATGAGTCTTCTCAAGTACACCCTGTGGATGGGCCAAGTACCCCCAGGGGTCCTAGTACCCCTGGTTGGGAACCACTGGACTAGGTGGCCATTTTGGTTTTGCGACAATGCTAACATAATGCATTAGGACCCATGTTGGCAGTAATACTGATCTCTGTTACCTGATGACTGACTGACATGGTGCATTACGTCATGTGGTAGGCTGCACTGTACAAGTCTTGTGGAGGTTTTCTAAATGGGGCTGTATGTGCTGGTGTAGTTGAAGAGGAGGGCTAAGACCTGGGCTGTTTGTTTGTGTAGAGGGTTGCTCTGGTGCCCCTAGGCTCTTGGTGCCTCAGTGTGTGTATGTGTGTGATGTGTGTGTGTGTGTTTGTGCTGTGTGTTTTTAGATGGTCATTTGTAGAATGTCTATGTATAACGCACACTCCCATAACTATACTTAGTTCATATGGACACACCCTTATCCTGCTTATAAATTACCACTACATCTACTATTCAGAGTCCCCCTATGATCACATTACTACTACACTGACAGGTCCCCCTATGGACTCTAACCCAGAGGTGTGGTGGTGGTGCCGAGCCTCTCGCTGTCCTCCCATTGTAATCCCCTATCTTGCTTGTCCTCAGCAGCTGACCTATGTTCAGTGGAGCCCAGCCCCGATCCTCCTGTTCAATCCCAGATTAATTTAGAGAGGGACTGTGGACAGCTGTGGCAGCTCACTCCACCTGCCTCCCAAATGGCACCCTGTTCCCTATGTGGTGCACTACTTTTGACTGCACTGCTTTTGACCAGAGCTCTATGAGCCCTAGTAAAAAAGTAGTGCACTATATAGGGAATAGGGTGCCATTTGGGACACAGAGGTTTATTAAGAAGAGTATGTTTGTCAGGACCTCTAAAGCAGTCTGCTATGGGAGGATTCTGAGGAATGTGGGCTATGTGACACTGAGAATGGCCTACTTTGACTCAACAACACTGGGTCACACACTGTCGCAGCACCTCGATGGGGTTGTGGCTTCAAAATGGCCGCTTGGCCCTACAGTCATGGTTGTGACTGAGGATGACCTTTGTGGTCATATAGTGACCTTAGGTCATCATAGGTCTCTACATCTTAAAAGAGGAGTGTGGGATTTCCTTCTAGGGATCTGTTCAGTGGTAGACTGATGAATAGGAGGAGGGGAAGATGGGAGGAGGAAAAGAGGAGACTGGGGTTGTAAAGTGGTTGCTTATCTTTCTACATCCATTGAGCTTTCTGAAACACGATATCCAAAGAAACTTTAAGAGCTTTGAAAGGTTTGGCGACCGTATATGGGTGGTCTTTAAGTTTGTTGTCAGCACCATTTTCTACATTTAGACTCTCAATGGTAATTTGTCAAATCTATATATAGGATAGTATATACTGTATATATAGTTAAAGCTACAATATGTCACTTTTTGGTTGACCTGACTAAATTCACATAGAAATGCGAGTTATAGATCTGTCATTCTGTTTGAAAACAAGTCTAAGAAGTGGTTGATGTGCGATATTTATATGCTTCCTGTGCTTTGTTTAGTTTTTTTTGCGTCTATTACTCACACCAGTTCTAATCAGCTGAAAACACAATATGTTTGGTTATGGAAACGATATTTCACAGCGGTTTAAATGGTACAATGATTCTCTACACTAGACATACTTGCAGGAGCGTGTAGAGTGTGTGTCAGAGACAGGATATTATCTGGCCCGAAATGAAGGGAGTGGTTTTATCAGTGCTCTGGTGCTGGAAATGTTTTGCAACATCCAGGTGTTTATAGCCCTGACATCGTAACATCCCTTCTATCAGATGTTAGTATCTGTAGGGCCGTGTGAGTGTGTATGTGGGTGTATGTGTACACTGAGTGTACAAAACATTAAGGCTTCTTTCATAATATTGAGTTGCACCCCCCTTTGCCCTCAGAACAGCCTCAATTTGCTGGAGCATGGACTCTACAAGGTGTCGAAAGTGTTCCACAGGGATGCTGGCCCATGTTGACTCCAGTGCTTCCCACAGTTGTGTCAAGTTGGCTGGATGTCCTTTGGTGGACCATTCTTGATACACACGGGAAACGGTTGAGCGTGAAAACCCCAGCAACGTTGCAGTTCTTGACACAAACCGGTGCACCTGGCACCTACTACCATACCCCATTCAAAGGAACTTACATTTTTTGTATGGCCCAGTCACCCTACATACACAATCACCTACACAATCCATGTCTGAATTGTCTCAAGGCTTGAAAAATATGATTTAACCTGTCTCCTCCCCTTCCTCTACACTGATTGAAGTGGATTTAACAAGTGACATCAATAAGGGATCATAGCCTTCACCTGGATTAACCTGGTCAGTCTATGTCATGGAAGGTGTGTGTGTGTGTGTGTGTGTGTGTGTGTGTGTGTGTGTGTGTGCGTGCGTGCGTGCGTGCGTGCGTGCGTGCGTGCGTGTATAGAAGTAGAGGCTAGAGAGATCATGTTCATTGTAAACACAGACCGCGCTGGATGATACTAACTCACGTCATATGCTGCCCTTTATCGCTCATTACAATCCAGTGGTGAGTGCCCGCTGTGTGTGTGTGTGTGTGTGTGTGTGTGTGTGCCAGCATTAGCAACTGCTAGGGAAGAGTGAGAGAAGAGTGAGAGAAGGTGAGAGCGAGAGGGAGAGGGAGAGGGGGAGAGAGAGAGAGAAGGAGATAGAGGAAGAGGGAGAGAGAGAGAGAAGGAGAGAGAGGAAGAGGGAGAGGGGGAGAGAGAGAGAAGGAGAGAGAGGAAGAGGGGGAGAGAGAGAGAAGGAGATAGAGGAAGAGGGAGAGGGGGAGAGAAGGAGAGAGGAAGAGGGGAGAGAGAGAGGAAGATGGGGAGAGAGAGAGAAGGAGACCATGTCAGACCCAAGGATGTTTCAATGTTTCAGTCTGAAGGAGGGAGAAAAGAACGAGGGAGAAAGAAAGAAAGAACGAAAGAAAGAAAGAAATAATTACAGTGGCTGGAGTAGCTGTGGGTGGCGGGCGAGACTGTTCACTTGAGCGTGAACGAGCTGACATTCTAATGGAATCTATAATGTATGGGGAGAGGGTCAGAGTAATAGTGTCCTATTTCTCTACTGCTGTTCTCTCCCTCCCTCCAACACTATCACACCATCATCCTCCCCATTTACAGATATAGGATGTTCATTTGATCACTCCGTTACTGGACAACTTTCCTGCAGGACATTTAAAACGTGTCGTGTTGATTATAAGCCATTTGTTTATCCATTCATCCATTCATTCATTTATTCATTACTCTTAATCATTCATTAATTAACTGCTCAATCATCAATGAATTCATGCATTCATGTGTTCATTCATTGTCTCTGAATATCCAATTGTTGCTTCTTAGCGAGCATGCTAGCGAGGAGCCCTAATCTTGACCTTCAGTGTTCACTCACCCTACCAAGGGCACTCCCCCACTAGGGGAGCTCAGGAATTAGTGGACCTCATGTCAGTGCACAACACACACAGCTTAAGCCAGCTTAAAGGAGCACTCCCAAATGTATACCCTGCCCCACGGGACAAATTCAACCCGAAAGCCTATAAAAACACATTCAGACCTGCAGTCACATAAACAGACAAGACACTTCCTAACGTTGAAGAATCGGAACATAAAAGGTGATTTACTATCTATCAAGGTTAGAAGGAATTCATAGATTTGTCTGATGAACGATTGTAGGGTCTAGAGCAGCCGCTTCATGTTGCCGTAAACTCCTCGTAAGGTGATCCGTGCCTCAAGAAACTCAGCAGTAATCAGGCAGTTCTGTTGTCTGATAACAGACGACCTGGCAACAGTGCTTAGCAACAAGAGAAGTTCCTTGAACTCCTTGCAAAAACTCTGAAAAAGTACCCGTAGTGCTCTAGCTAAACGTTTTTAAAAGCACAGGTAATGTGCTAGTAACAACAGACATTCAGAACAAACCACAACACCATAACACCATCTCCCTTTGCAGCTAACGAGTTCCTAGTAAAAAATGCACGGTGAAAAGACCCATAGGTGTGCATTTCCTGTGCAGTTTTCATGTAGGCCCATAGTATTGACCGTTGGCTTAGTGCCACTGCAGTTGTCGTATCTATCAATACCCCAGAGCCACACTCCAGCCTCAGACAGTGTGCAGTGTGCGCTGCAGCCCTAAGTGTAATGTATTGATGTGGCTTTCATTGATCGCGCTGTCAGCCACCTCCCTGTGTGTCTCCAGAGTGCCTAATGGAGCAGACCAGATCCAAAAATGGCGGCTGTGTAATGTAATATAATGAGAACAGTGCTAACAGGGCGGCATGAGGGCATGTCGATGCCTCGCTAACTGCTGTGACCTCCATGGCTGCATGGAGAATAAGCGTGTTAGTATGAGGGCAATTTACAGGTGGGCAAACAAGCAGCACTTAATGAAAATACCATGTCCGCATTATATATCAGCACAGTAAGGTGTAGTTTATTTAACTCTCTCTCTCTCCCTCTCCCTCTCCCCCTCCCTCTCCCCCTCCCCCTCCCTCTCCCTCTCCCCTCCCTCTCCCCTCCCTCCCGCCCCTCCCTCCCTCCCCCTTACCTCACCGAGAGGGATATATTTAGACGGAGCTTGATTCGTCCTAAGAAGCAAAACAATGATGACACGTTGATGAGGTTGTGCCTGATTTGGTTGTGTAGCTTCGTAATTGGACTGTTAAAATAAGACAGGCCTTCAACCTTACCTGTCTTTCTACATGATACACCTAACAAAGATGTGTCATTTTAACATTTCCGCTTGTCCAATCTCCGGAAACGCTCTGCCAAATTTGAATTTGCATTTAATTATGGCTCAATACAAAAAGCCATTAAGTCATAGAAGGATATAGGAGTGAACATTCGCTGTTTTTTCATTTTGACCGTTTGTCTGCCCTTTTCACAGACTATGTAAAGAGGGACCTTGTGCACCAGTTGGCTTGATAGGGGACCTACAGATGTAGGATCTACATTTGATCACCCTGTTGCAGGAGGTTTGAGTTTTAAAAAGGTTTTTGAAGTTTGTCATTTCCACTTTGAAATTTCACACTAGATTTTCTCTGTAGTATAACCCACATAATAATTCACATTTCCTGTTGCTGCAGGATTATTTTCCTGCGTAGCAAACTGGCTCAAATTAAGATCCTACATCTGTAAGTAAATAAGTATAAAGAGCTCAGCAATTCGCCTCTCAAAACAGTCTAAAAGCACAGTTGTAGCTACTTTAGGCACACCTGCCTGCCACAGCAGAAATAAAGTATGTTTGGCATATTGCAAATGAAGCGTACGGCCTCCCACCCACCCACTTATCTTTCCCACTTCATGTTCATTATCTGTATTTAGAGTGTGTAATCAAGCATGGGGGCTCTCGGCATACTGCTGAGAGGTAGCGTGTGTCCCGTAGTGAAGACATGTTTCCCCCGCTGTGAGTGGGTCGCAAGAACATACACACACATGCAAACACACACACACACACACACACCATACAGACAGGAGAAGACGTGTTGTTGCCGCGAGGTTGCAGGGTCTGGCTCCCACACTCCTCCTTTCACTTGTTCCCTCTCTTCCTGTTATTATCGTGGCAGGTGGTGAGACAGCGTCTACTTTGCTCTCCATTAATACCTCTGGAAGTGCATTTGGATCTGACTTCCTGTGTCAAGGCGCTGTATTGAAGCACATGACATAAGTGCACACCTCTGAGCTCTGTGATGCGGGTGGGGCCCTTGTTACTAAATCCCTGACTGACGATCGATCATAAATGGATAAATGAAAAAGTTTACACCATGTCAGATTCCATCCTCCTAGGGCCTGTAGTACTGTAGACACTGTAGCATTTAAGGCCAGTACCTGACCATGTGACCCGATCAGGAAAAGTCCCCTAGCCGCTACAGTCCATAGCTAGGGCCTGGAGTTTTCCCTAGTCAGGTAACATAAATAGGAAAAACTCCTGGCCCCACATAGAGCATACAAGTAATAGTAGAGAGAAGTACTCTAAGTGCACGTAACTGCCAAATTAAAGGAAACACTAACCTAACTTGTCTTAATAGGCCGTTGGGCCACCACACGTGTTTCCTTTATTTTGGCAGTTACCTGTATAGCATAACAGTCATACTGACTTACCCAGTATCCTGAGTTGAGTGACGGCTCCATGCAGACCGAAGAACATCCACAGGGGCCGGGAGTTGTCCACACACACTTGCATCCCCGCATTGGTGCCATTGTGGCTCAAGATCACCTCCCCTTCCTGGTTGACCAGGAAGCCCAGTATATCACTGCTCTGGAGCAGCGTGGGCACTCGGCATACAGCCCAGAATTCCTTGCGGTCGACTAAGGCCTCCGGGTTGTAGGGCAGGTCGCTAGGGCGCAGCACGGCGGGGTCGCATGATGTCACGCCATAGGACAGCGATCCCGACCTAGCTGGGCTCGACTTGGTCACCTTGATAAACACGGTCTCGCCGGTACGCAGTGGCCGGTCAGTGAAGACAAGCGTTCGCTCCTCTCTGGCGTGCTCGGATCTCGCCACTGTCTGCTCGTCGAGCGTCTTGATGTGGGCACCGCGGAGGGCGTGGAAATGGAGGTCGCTTTCGAGGGAGTGTGGGAGGACAGAGGACTGCTGGGTGTTAAGGGAGTTCTGGGGGATGGGGCAGGAGGCGGAGGGAGGGGCCAGGTGGAGATGGGCGTGGTTATGTGGGTGGGCTGGGCCAGAGCCGTTCACTTCCTGCAGGTTGAGGTCACAGAGGCTGACAGAGAGGCGGGATTCATCTGCCTCGCGGCGGAGAGAGGAGGAGCGTACGGTGGTGAAGGAGCGGGGACGGAGGAAGTCGGGAGGGACCATCTCACTCTCTGGAAGAAAAGAAGAAGGGAGAGAGAGAGGGAGAGCGAGGGAGAGAGAGAGAGGGAGAGAGAGGGGGGAGAGAGAGAGAGAGAGAGAGAGAGAGAGAGAGAGGAGAGAGAGAGAGAGAGAGACAATTTTGGTTTCTATAATCATTGTAAATTGTGCTGAAATATAAAGAGAAAGAGAGACCATTATATCTGAGAAAGAGACAAAGAGAGATAAAATGAGGGAGAGTCAACTAATAATAATACTGTAGTGTTGTTGTGTTGTCATTTGTTAGTGTTCTAATTATTTGACAGTTTATACAGCCGTTTCTGTCGCAATGTATTGTTTTGCCAACCTTGGAATATTCCTTGAATTGAAAAGAGAGAGAAGCAGAGAGGAACAGAGAGAGAGAATAAAAGGAAGAGAGACACAAGCCAAGCACGAAAGAAAAGGCCTAAATTGGCGGATGTTATTAACTAGTACAAGATGTAGGATATAGCTAATTAGCTGGTACAGCAGCAGAGGAATGTGTCATTTCGATTGTTTAAAGCTAAATTCCATTTTAAAAATTACAGATTTGGTTGAGTGCTTTAATATCAGTAGGGAGCAGAATCAGCTTCTTTCACATGAGGAGGACAAAGTGCTTAATTAACCAGCCTTGGATGATACTATTAAAGAAATTTGTGTTTGTGAGACAGTGTGTGTGTGTGCGTGTGTATGTGTGTGTGTGTGTGTGTGGAGCTCCCTCCTTCTGCATTTCCAGCAGGGTATAGTACAGTATCATCCTTCTACAGTGAGCCATTTATATCTGCCAACACATGTCCCCCTTCACACAGTAGGGCAGGTAGTAGTAACACACACACACACATACACACACAGAGAGAGAGAGAGAATGCCCTTCTTATAGTCTCCCCCTTCCCCACCCAACCCTGCTGGGCAGCTGCCTGCCTGAAAAGAAGGTCTCTAAATGCGCCCCCCACCCCCCCACCCCTCCCACACACTCCCCATCAGCCCAGCACTGGGAGAATTAGCCCTGGGGTGTTTTCAATAGGAGCGGAACAGAACCTAAATGGAAGCAAACGTAACAAAACGGGGAGGCACCTACAGTACCTGAATTTCTCCAATAGAAACTCTCATTTTCGTTGCGACTAATGATCTCAGACAGAGAGAGAAAAAGGTAGAGGAGGGAGAGAGGGAGGGGGAGAGGGGAAGGGAGGGACAAAGAAGAGGGACTGTCATTGCTCAGAGGGTTGTAAGTGGATATGGAAAATGAGTGACGAGACTGACCACCTTTGTTGATGGACAGAGAGAGAGATTGGGGAGATGGATAGCAAGGTAAGCAGGGGGAGGGCAAGAGAAAGAAAATTACATTGTTGACCACCACCTCTGAGGGCAGAAGATAGGGAGAGAGCCCATCACTCAGAGAGAGAGAGAACGAGACAGAGAGAAAGCGGGACCACCAGAAAATGACAGCGAGTGACCCCCTCTTTTGAGATAGGAGACCCGATCATTTCGGAGCGAGGGAGCGACAGACTGACAGAAAGAAAGAGAGGGAGAGAGAGAGAGAGAGAGAGAGAGAGAGAGAGAGGATAAAAGCCAGCATCTACCAGTCCTCTCGGGAGAGGTCTAGTCTGCAGCCAGGCCCATTTCACCCCCTGCTCCCTCTGAGGCCTGTCCCAGAAAGCCTTTTAGAGGCCAGGGCCAGCTCTGGACATAAACCTCTTACCCCTTAATTACTACTCTCATGAGGCCTGCCTGACAGCCGGCCTGAGCGTGTGTGTGTGTTTGTCTGCTAATAACAGCAGTGAAACCACAGAAAGCTAAACTCTCTTAGCCTGTCCCATCTGAAAGGGCCGAAAGGGACCCTGGCCAGAGTGGGATTACCTTCCACTCGGAAAGCATTCAAATGTATTTTGTCCTAATATGGACACCGTACAAATGTTAATGGCTGGCAAGGCAATGTAGGGCATTTGAATGTGTGCCAGAAAAGACTCTGCTGTCCATTTGTGAGCTATTTGGAATTTTGGTGTACATTCCTTTTCCACTTCAATGTGAGGAACGGTATGACGTTTAAATGTGTTAACAACGGCCAGAGAACCTATGCTGTCTAATGCGGTGAGGAAAGTCTAATTGAGAACCGGTTGCGACCCGTCAGGCTGACCAAGCCGGCGAGATTATCAGACCTTCGTCTTCCTTGTTGTTCACTAAGAAGATTATGTCCAGATTGTACAGGGGAAAAAAGCGAGGTTTCTGTTTTTGTGCTGGCTGCAATAAATGTTAGAGTCAAACCAGGATCCAGGAACCAGCTCCAACTCTTACCCAATACCAGATAATTCAATCAAACTTCACTAAATCATTTCAAAGAGGCACCGTAAGGGAATATTTCTGTGGTCGACTAAAAGGCAACAACTGACGTCCTATACTAATTTTACATCTGAGTTATTTAGCAAGAGCTCTTATCCAGAGTGACGTAGAGTAGTATACATACATTTTCACACTTCCTCCCAGTGGGAATCGAACCGACAACGCTGCTGTTGCAAGCGCCACACTCTACCAACTGAGCCACACTGGCCACACTGGTTACATACTATACTGTGTGTGACTGACAGAGGACATCATTAGGGTTATAGGTGCTCATTCAGTCTATCAAAAGACCAGAGGACAAAGACACCTTACAGTGTGTGATCCTCCTGTTTGGCAATGCTGATTCAACGTAGCTCATCCTCCAACTGCCATCCCTTTGATCAGTTCCCGCCTTTAAATCCAAGATGGCAGCCCAGTTTGCCTCAAAGTCATGTCAAGTGTCAATTAGCATTAGCGGCTAATGCACAGACAGCTCTGGAAACTGACGGTATTAATGTATCACGAGACTACGGGACTTTAATTGTTCTATTTGATCTTTGTTGGGAGTACAACATGGATGGAACAGTGGCTTGAAAAAGCGTGCATTCGTCTCAGTGACTGCTAATCGACCGTTAAACTAACAGCCCAGAAAGCACACAGTGCTGTTAACGCTGTTAGCGCCCGAGGCTAGCAGAGAGAGAGATGACTACCGCTAGCTCTTTATTTAATCTGATGCTTCCTACTTCCTCTGTCCTCTCCTACTGTAGCGTCCAATAGGCACTTAGTGGATGCCGCAGACCGGCTATGTAAATGAATACAATTATCAAAATCTATTTCTATTTCATTAAACTTTTCATTTCTCAAACAGTCGAATGCAGAGGGGCTACCTTCAATGAAGTATTCCTAACGAGGCGAGGAGACAAATCGTAGCACTTTGCAACATACTTAAGCCAAATGATTGGGGAAGGAAAGGGATTCTCCCTTGGCGGTGGGAGTACGTGTGCGTGATCGCATGTGCGTAGATCAGGCATACTAACTTCTAACATCCCCAATGCCAGCCCTGATTCCAATGCTGGACGGACTCTCACTCTCTAGACCAGGGATGGGCAACTGGGGCCCGCGGACCAAAAATAAAGAAATATACAGTACAAAGTCAAAAGTTTGGACACACCTGCTGATTCAAGGGTTTCTTTATTTTTTTAGTATTTTCTACATTGTAGAATAATAGGGAATACATCACAACTGTGAAGCAACACATATGGAATCATGTAGTAACCAAAAATAATATCAAAGTAGCCTTGATGAAAGCATTGCCTACTTTTGGCCTTCTCTCAACCAGTTTCATGAGGTAGAATGGAATGCACTATATCATTGTGTTTACTTGATAGCTAACTACACAAATAGCTAGCTAGAACAAAGTGTTAATAAGATAAAAATTAATTTAAAAGATTTAAAAGCAATACAAAATATACTTAATCCAAAATAACAATCCCAAACAGATATGAGACAACTAAGGACTGACTTCAGACAATGTTTTTGGTATTTTTTTGGAATGCATTTCAATTACCTGCTGTCACAGTTACCAGCCCTTTCAAGCTTAACATCCTTATCATTTATCGCCCTCCAGGTTCCCTCGGAGAGTTCATCAATGAGCTTGATGCCTTGATAAGCTCCTTTCCTGAGGACGGCTCACCTCTCACAGTTCTGGGCGACTTTAACCTCCCCACGTCTACCTTTGACTCATTCCTCTCTGCCTCCTTCTTTCCACTCCTCTCCTCTTTTGACCTCACCCTCTCACCTTCCCCCCCTACTCACAAGGCAGGCAATACGCTCGACCTCATCTTTACTAGATGCTGTTCTTCCACTAACCTCATTGCAACTCCCCTCCAAGTCTCCGACCACTACCTTGTATCCTTTTCCCTCTCGCTCTCATCCAACACTTCCCACACTGCCCCTACTCGGATGGTATCGCGCCGTCCCAACCTTCGCTCTCTCTCCCCGCTACTCTCTCCTCTTCCATCCTATCATCTCTTCCCTCTGCTCAAACCTTCTCCAACCTATCTCCTGATTCTGCCTCCTCAACCCTCCTCTCCTCCCTTTCTGCATCCTTTGACTCTCTATGTCCCCTATCCTCCAGGCCGGCTCGGTCCTCCCCTCCCGCTCCGTGGCTCGACGACTCATTGCGAGCTCACAGAACAGGGCTCCGGGCAGCCGAGCGGAAATGGAGGAAAACTCGCCTCCCTGCGGACCTGGCATCCTTTCACTCCCTCCTCTCTACATTTTCCTCCTCTGTCTATGCTGCTAAAGCCACTTTCTACCACTCTAAATTCCAAGCATCTGCCTCTAACCCTAGGAAGCTCTTTGCCACCTTCTCCTCCCTCCTGAATCCTCCTCCCCCTCCCCCTCCTCCCTCTCTGCCGATGACTTCGTCAACCATTTTGAAAAGAAGGTCGACGACATCCGATCCTCGTTTGCTAAGTCAAACGACACGGCTGGTTCTGCTCACACTGCCCTACCCTGTGCTCTGACCTCTTTCTCCCCTCTCCAGATGACATCTCGCGTCTTGTGACGGCCGGCCGCCCAACAACCTGCCCGCTTGACCCTATCCCCTCCTCTCTTCTCCAGACCATTTCCGGTGACCTTCTCCCTTACCTCACCTCGCTCATCAACTCATCCCTGACCGCTGGCTACGTCCCTCCCGTCTTCAAGAGAGCGAGAGTTGCACCCCTTCTGAAAAAACCTACACTCGATCCCTCCGATGTCAACAACTACAGACCAGTATCCCTTCTTTCTTTTCTCTCCAAAACTCTTGAACGTGCCGTCCTTGGCCAGCTCTCCCGCTATCTCTCTCAGAATGACCTTCTTGATCCAAATCAGTCAGGTTTCAAGACTAGTCATTCAACTGAGACTGCTCTTCTCTGTATCACGGAGGCACTCCGCACTGCTAAAGCTAACTCTCTCTCCTCTGCTCTCATCCTTCTAGACCTATCGGCTGCCTTTGATACTGTGAACCATCAGATCCTCCTCTCCACCCTCTCCGAGTTGGGCATCTCCGGCGCGGCCCATGCTTGGATTGCGTCCTACCTGACAGGTCGCTCCTACCAGGTGGCGTGGCGAGAATCTGTTTCCTCACCACGCGCTCTCACCACTGGTGTCCCCAGGGCTCTGTTCTAGGCCCTCTCCTATTCTCGCTATACACCAAGTCACTTGGCTCTGTCATAACCTCACATGGTCTCTCCTATCATTGCTATGCAGACGACACACAATTAATCTTCTCCTTTCCCCCCTCTGATGACCAGGTGGCGAATCGCATCTCTGCATGTCTGGCAGACATATCAGTGTGGATGACGGATCACCACCTCAAGCTGAACCTCGGCAAGACGGAGCTGCTCTTCCTCCCGGGAAGGACTGCCCGTTCCATGATCTCGCCATCACGGTTGACAACTCCATCGTGTCCTCCTCCCAGAGCGCTAAGAACCTTGGCGTGATCCTGGACAACACCCTGTCGTTCTCAACTAACATCAAGGCGGTGGCCCGTTCCTGTAGGTTCATGCTCTACAACATCCGCAGAGTACGACCCTGCCTCACACAGGAAGCGGCGCAGGTCCTAATCCAGGCACTTGTCATCTCCCGTCTGGATTACTGCAACTCGCTGTTGGCTGGGCTCCCTGCCTGTGCCATTAAACCCCTACAACTCATCCAGAACGCCGCAGCCCGTCTGGTGTTCAACCTTCCCAAGTTCTCTCACGTCACCCCGCTCCTCCGCTCTCTCCACTGGCTTCCAGTTGAAGCTCGCATCCGCTACAAGACCATGGTGCTTGCCTACGGAGCTGTGAGGGGAACGGCACCTCAGTACCTCCAGGCTCTGATCAGGCCCTACACCCAAACAAGGGCACTGCGTTCATCCACCTCTGGCCTGCTCGCCTCCCTACCACTGAGGAAGTACAGTTCCCGCTCAGCCCAGTCAAAACTGTTCGCTGCTCTGGCCCCCCAATGGTGGAACAAACTCCCTCACGACGCCAGGACAGCGGAGTCAATCACCACCTTCCGGAGACACCTGAAACCCCACCTCTTTAAGGAATACCTAGGATAGGATCAAGTAATCCTTCTCACCCCCCTTAAAAGACTTAGATGCACTATTGTAAAGTGGCTGTTCCACTGGATGTCATAAGGTGAAAGCACCAATTTGTAAGTCGCTCTGGATAAGAGCGTCTGCTAAATGACTTAAATGTAAATGTAAATGTAACAGGTGTGCCTTGTTAAAAGTCAATTTGTGGAATTTCTATCCTTATTAATGTATTTGAGCCAATCAGTTGTGTTGTGACAAGGTAGGGTTGGCATACAGAAGATAGACCTATTTGATAAAAGACCAAGTCCATATTATGTCAAGAACAGTTCAAATAAGCAAAGAGAAACGACACTCCTACCTACAGTATCTCTCCGAGACTCAGGTCTCCTTTTTTGTCCCTAGAATTTCTAGCAAATAGCTGGAGGCAGCACTTTCTCCTGTAGATCAAAAATTTTATGGAATGGTCTGCCTATCCATGTGAGAGACGTAGACTCGGTCTCGACCTTTAAGTCTTTATTGAAGACTCATCTCTTCAGTAGGTCCTATGATTGAGTGAAGTCTGGCCCAGGGGTGCGAAGGTGAACGGCAAGGCCTGGCCGGCTCCCCTCTCCCCACTGGGATTCTCTGCCTCTGACCCTATTACAGGGGCTGAGTCACTGGCTTACTAGTGCTCTTCCATGCCGTCCCTAGGAGGGGTGCGTCACTTGAGTGGGTTGAGTCACAGACGTGATCTTCCTGTTCGGTTTTGCGCCCCCCTCGGGCTCGTGCGGTGGAGGAGCTCTTCGTGGGCTGTACTTAGCCTGGTCTCAGGGTAATAAGTTGGTGATCTGTTGATATCCCTCTAGTGGTGTGGGGGCTGTGCTTTGGGAAAGTGGGTGGGTTGGCCCTGTCCAGGGGTGTCGTCAGACGGGGCCACAGTGTCCCCCGACCCACCCCTGTCTCAGTCTCCAGTATCTATGCTGTAATAGTCTATGTGTCGGGGGCTAGGGCCAGTTTGTTATATCCGGTATAATTCTCCTGTCTTATCTGGTGTCCTGTATGAATGTAAGTATGCTCCCTCTAATTCTCTCTCTCTCTCTCCCTCTCCCTCTCTCTCCCCTCCTGGAGGACCTGAGGCCTAGGATCATGCCTCAGGACTACCTGCCCTGATGACTCCTGGCTCTCCCCAGTCCACCTGGTCGTGCTGCAGCTCCAGTTTCAACTGTTCTGCTTGCGGCTAGGGAACCCTGACCTGTTCACCAGACTTGCTACCTTGTCCCGGCCCTGCTGTTTTCGACTCGCTCTCTCTCTCTACCGCACCTTCTGTCTCGACCTCTGAATGCTCGGCTATGAAATGCCAACTGACATTTACTCCTGAGGTACTGACCTGTCGCAACCTCTACAATCACTGTGATTATTATTTGACCCTGCTGGTCATTTATGAACATTTGAACAATCTGTCTTTAAATGGCCATGTATTCTTATAATCTCCACCCGGCACAGCCAGAAGAGGACTGGCCACCCCCCAGAGCCTGGTTCCTCTCTAAGTTTCTTCCTCGGTTCCTGCCTTTTTAGGGAGTTTTTCCTAGCCACCGTGCTTCTACATCTGCATTGCTTGCTGTTAGGGGTTTTAGGCTGGGTTTCTGTATAAGCACTTTGTGACATCCGCTGATGTAAAAAGGGCTTTAGAAATACATTTGATTGAATGATTCCTTAATAATAACACAATAACCCATAATGAGTTAGAATAATAGATTGCAGGGTGCAATTTAGAAATGTGGTTGTGAATCAGCAGTCACTCAATAAACCCATGTCGGCAAAAAAAATTATATTGATAAATTAACGGTCAGCTATCTAAAATTGTAGTAAGTATGGTCGAATTACTGACTGGGGTGGGGCCCCTTGATTATCGTTTATCATATTAAAAACTGCAAACAAATGACTAAATCTTCTCTCCACCCCATTGAAAAAAGTGTAACATTTAAGCAAACTTGCTTTAAAAAGGTAACAGGAAATTAATGGTAAAACCTCATTTATTTATCTTTGCTGTCACGAGGTGAGGCACAATGTTTTTTCGAGCGGGGGGGTATGGATGCGGCGCCTCATGATGAGTTCTGTTTTTTTGTGGCCCCACCCCCATGAAAGTTGCCCATCCCTGCTCTAGGCTCACTCAAATCAAATCACCAGGGTCTTTGAGAATGGCATCATGACATCATCAAACGGAGCCGAGAGTGGCATGTGGCTGTCTTTCATTACTGCAGAGCTCTGTCCTGAATTGGATTAGGGATAGACATTTGGAATCATGAGGAATAGCTGAGGACCCCAGAGACATGAGGGAGGCATGATGATCTCTCTCTCTCTCTCTCTCTCTCTGTCTCTCTCTCTGTCTCTGTCTCTGTCTCACTCTCTCTCTCAGAATTTGGTGCATGACCTGGTCTTACACTAGCTCTGGTCCAGAGCGTTCATACGATCCTCTACTTAGGGAAAAAAAATGTGTTAGTAGAGGAACTTGCTATTACCGTGGCCAAGAGCTAGTCTTACA
The DNA here is from genome assembly GCF_034236695.1 of Oncorhynchus nerka. NCBI lineage: Eukaryota > Metazoa > Chordata > Actinopteri > Salmoniformes > Salmonidae > Oncorhynchus > Oncorhynchus nerka. The sequence goes on from NC_088410.1 coordinate 30,669,048, forward strand.
GTATAACAAATACAGCAACCATCATGAAGATGTACTATGAGATTTGACAAGGATAATTTTTTTCTGCCGAGCTGAATGTTGACATTTATGAACACAGTTTCAAGATGTTAGGCTTTGGCCCAATTCTTCATGAAAGGAGGTCTCTGTCGACCAGTTCTAAACGGCAGTGCATGTTTACTTTGTGCCCCTAGAGAGAGAGAGGGAGGGGAATATGAGAGGGAAGATAAAAGAGGGAAGGACGCTGTGCCTATGCTGATAAAGTGGAGTGTGTGTTTGTGTATGTTTGTGTATGTTTGTGTGTGTGTGTGTGTGTAAGTATGTGTATGTGTGAGTGTATGCGTGTAACTGCACCAGCTGCTGCCCACTCATCATAGTGCACCTGCTATTTCAGCTAGAGACAAACTCCTTTGTCCCCATTGGTCCTTTTCAGATAGGCTGCCCACAGATGTGTGTTCTCATTGGCCGATTGGCCGAGGGCACAGATTTGCAATTGCAGCTCTCTGAAAGACGTTTCAAACAAAGTGGGCACTCTGGCCTCGCACACACACACACACACACACACACACACACACACACACACACACACACACACACACACACACACACACACACACACACACACACAGGCCATCCCAATCTAACCTTGTTAAGGAAACTAACTGTAATGGGGACACAGAGCGAGGCAGCTGTAGTCAATACAGTAGGAGAGAGAGAAAAAAGACGTATTAAAATTCAAAACACATTCAATTGAGAACCAAACGCAGCACCTGTTGGGCTCAACCAACAAATATACAAAATGGGGGAGGGGAGGGGGGGAGTTTGGGCTCTTTCTCTGAGCGTTTGATTGGGAATGGCAGTGAAGCTAGCAGGCTACTAATGCTGTGTGTGTGAGGGGAAGAGGAGGACGGAGAGGGAGAAGAAGGAGAGGGATAGGCTGGCTGGCTTAGTGGCATTGCTAGCTTTTCACATTAAAAAATACTATAGTATACAGTAGTATTTACAGTTAGTATAAATACTATAGTAAAATAACTGTAGTATATACTATAGTAATCAATGTAGTGTTTTGACGGATTGTAGTATACTGTAGTATTTATTGTAGTTATTAAGTGGACTGTAGTATACTGTAGTAATTACTGTAGGGTTATTGGGGACATTACATTCTTGTTTTATTATCTTTGACATATAAGTGGAGGCTTTCTCCTCGAGGAAACCTACTGGAGAAACACTAAAAGAGGAACTTTTCCAGTAGCTGTAGATAACACAGAGGCCTGAAAAAAATTGTCCAGCACTTCTGCTCTTTTCTATAACCTTTAGGGAACACAATATATGGTCTTTATGTGGCATGTAGGTTTCTTACTTATGGGTGGCATATATTGTGATATGGGGGAGGGGAATGGGCAGGGTATATGCAAATTAAATACTGTAGTATTTAGTATAGTTTGAAAAGTGTAGTGTTTTTGCAGACTGTAGTCTTTTTGTGGATATTTCTGTAGTGTTTGCTACAGTGTGTTTCTTGTGGATAATACTGTTGTATTTACTACAACATTCTATATTAAGTACTACACATGATAGAGGGATTCTACAGTTTACTACATAATTTTATAGTAAGTATTATAGTATTCTATAATCAGAGATGGGATTTGCACAGTTATAAGTCTGGCTTTTTTTTCTCTCTCTCTCTCTCTCTCTCTCTCTCTCTCTCTCTCTCTCTCTCTCTCTCTCTCTCTCTCTCTCTCTCTCTCTCTCTCTCTCTCTCTCTCTCTCTCTCTCTCTCTCTCTCTCTCTCTCTCTCTCTCTCTCTCTCTCTCTCTCTCTCTCTCTCTCTCTCTCTCTCTCTCTCTCTCTCTCTCTCTCTCTCTCTCTCTCTCTCTCAGAGCTTGGCTTTATTCACAAACTCTCAGGGATTCATAAGATGTGAGAGACTGATGGGAGTGGAGGATTGGGACATGACTGAAAGGAGGGAGAGGAGAAGTGGAGTAGGGGGGAAGGAGAGCAGCTCACAGCTGTGTTCTTTTAGAAGTAGAGCTGCACAGCTGAGACAGGCGGGGATGGATGGGGAGAGACGCATAAGGATGGGGAGGAGAGTGCCCGTGTTTGAGGTTTCCAGGAGAGACTAAGTGATGGAGAGATAAAGAGGGATGGAGAGAGGTGGAGAGAGAGAGAGAGTTGGAGAAAGAGAGAGGGGGTTGAGAGAGGTATAAAGAGAGAGAGGGATACAGTGAGTGAGTGGATAGAAAGAGAGAAAGAAAAGAGATGGAGTGGAGAGAGAGAGAGGCAGCGAGGGAGGGTTTGAGGGATGTTTGGGATGGTGCCGTATACCCTGATACTCCCTGGCTTTGGGCCAGTCGCTCCCTCGCCGGCAGGTCGATTTCGAGCCCCCAGGCTGGAAAGATCAACAGCCTTTTGTGAGGCGACACACACTACATGGCTCCAAAACAAAAGCCCAGGCACAAACGCTCTCCATAAGTCACAAAAACCCCAGAAGCCCCGGTCCCTTAGGTCATCAGCAAAATTCAGCATGTGCAGCATCTCTCAACCAATCAGTGGTCGGGGCCTAAGCATTAATAGATTAATAACTCCATCATAAGGTTCTTATATCAAAGCCCCTCTCAGTCAGTTTTCCTCCTGCTCGACTGCTCCAACCAGACCGTGGCAGGTCTGGGTTCAAGTACTATTCACAATTTTTCAAATACTTTTGAGTGTTTGCTCTAACTGCCTGGAGTGCAAGATGGGCAGGGTTTGCAGTTGTGAGGCTATTCTGCTGGTTCCATTAAGCCAGTCAAACTCAATTAAGCACAGATAAAGTAGTTGAAGTCATTTAGAGTAGTATTTGAACCCAGGTCTGGACTGTGGTGGGGACAGAGCTGTTATTTGGCTAATAATTTATCGGGTCAAAAGGGGGGAATTAATTCCAGCCAATGTAACAGACTGCCGTTGACTCGGATTGAATGTATTGTCTTGCAATCTTCTATGCATATGTTTAGACAGGGCTATATACATTGTGTTGTTTCCCTTCACACTTCCTAATAGGGGATAGTCCATTGTACGGTGTCTATTTTAGGACGTGGAAGACGTTAGGAAGGACAACATAGATCTTGGCATTACACCTCTGGTGTCTTCCCACTGGGCACAGACGACCAGTTCAACGTCTAGTTTGAATTTACATTTGGTTGAGATGTCAACTGATGTGAATTAAATCCGAAAACAACAAAACATTTCACCATGTTATTGGATTTAGGTTAACATTTTGGTGAAAAAAGGACAAAATTCCTTTTACGTTGATGACTTTGACAATGTCATCACATTGAATTGTTTTGTTGAAATGACGTGGAAACAACGTTGATTCAACCCGTTTTTGTCCAGTGGGTTTAATCTACTTCATAATGTCCTATAAAATAGGAAATTAGTATTAAACTCAGTCAACATAATCTCAAATTGGTTTCACTGCCAAAGCATACAGAATATTTTTTCTCTATCTATCCAAACCACTGAACAAACAATGACCTTGCCTTCTACAGTACATTTGACATTTAGGTCCATAAACACAGCCAGACACAATTCATTCGTATTTTGAATGCGGAGACCATTGTGACATTCAAACGGCTCTTTCTACAATACACTTCCAGTTTGAACGCATAAAACCACAAAGTTACAACCTCAATGCCAGTCAAAACACTCAAATAATCAAATAACCATTTTATCCTCAGTGGACCGTAACCAGTAACCTCCCGTGGTCTGTGTCTATGGTTTGGACAACGTTCGGATAACGTCCCTCAATGACTTCTATTGTTCCAAATGACTTCATATTACCGCAGTCATAAGATTGGACCGAGAACATAGTGGACGATAGGTCCAAAACATGGCAAGGAACCAAGGGTCCAATAAGCTCTACTTCACTATCCATCTTCTTGGTGCAACATCTTGATAATAACAATAATAGGATATATTTTCCATCAGTCAAGAGGCTGGGGACATATTGCAGATATTCCTTTAGAAAGTCCTAACGCCAGTGACACGTGTTCATCTATTTTTTGCGTTTCAAACCTGGCTGACCTCTCAGCAGTTGTCAATCTCTTCTCGTTGCCATTGGAATCGTCATTTGTTTTTATTACAGACGTAGGATCTTAATTTAATCACCCTGTTGCAGGAGAACACTCCTGAAATGTAAAACCTGTAGTGTATTTGAGGTTTAAAAAGGCTTCTGAAGTTTGTAATTTCCACTTACAAATTTCAGTCTTGATTCCCTCTTACGAAAAATGTATCAAACCCAACATGTCCATTCATTATAATCTGCATAATAATTCACATTTCCTGTTGCTGCAGGATTATTTTCCTGCTGAAGCAAATTGTCTCAAATTAAGATCCGACATCTCTAGATAGTTATTCACTCAGTATCCTTAGGGTAAAAGTAAGTGTAAACATTGTGAGAGTAAAGCAAAATAGTGAATTAGCTTGCTTTGATGAATGTTCTTCTATTCTAATGCCTCTCTTCTCCCACTCATTCATTCTCTCTCTCCCGCTCTCTATCCTTCTCCCTCTCTCTCACTGTCTCCCTCACTCCCCCACGTTTTCACTCCTCCCATCATTCTCTGTCCCTTCCTCTCTCCGTCTTTCTCTCACTCCCTCCCTCCAGCTCTCCTACTAATCGTTAGTTTGTGCCACTACACAGCTGCACCACGACATATCACATATGCATCTTGGTACTAGCCAGCAAAACCCAGCCCAAGCAGACTGGTTCCATCCAGATCTCATATGTCATTAATGCTTACGTTAATAGAGTAAATCTCTACAGCTGGTCACAAAGGTTTAAATTGTGCCTAACTCCAAACAGGGACACGGTGAACTACACTGCAAGAGCCATTATGTAACGACTTCTACCGAAGTCGATGCCTCTCCTTGTTGGGGCGGTGCTCGGCAGTCGATGTCGCCGGTCTTCTAGCCATCGCCGATCCATTTTTCATTTTCCATTTGTCTTGTCTTGTTTTCCCACACACCTGGTTCTCATTTCCCTCATTATGTGTTGTGTATTTAACCCTCTGTTTCCCTCATGTCTTTGTGTGGTATTGTTTATTCTGTTTCGTGCTATTCACCCGCCGCTTCCGGCAGTCTTCGACCACCCGCCCGCGGGTAGAGCGTCTGTTCCTCCTTCGTGTTCACTTTGCCGTGTGCTTTTGGTTCGCCCTAATAAAAGGCTACCCAATATCGGCTCTCCTGCACCTGACTCCCTTACAGCCATTTTACGCATACCTGACACTATGTTTGTCTGTGATGTCTGAAATGATCTGTACTGTATATAAAAGTTCTGGCTTATTGGATTTATAGATAAGGACAAGTCTATATATCATACATTGTCTGACTTCAGTGTATGGAGTGCTAAATTCGACCAGACAAGCCTTGTGTTTTGTTGTGACATCCATAACAAGATATCATGGCATGTCACTCATATGTGTAAACTGTACTCTATACTATTGTAAGGTATCTTAGTATCTTTAATTGTGTGTAAATAATTGAATCACCCATCTCATATGTATATACTGTACTCTATACTATGCCACTGTATCTTAGTCCAATGCCGCTCTGACATACAGTTGAAGTCGGAAGTCTACATACACCTTAGCCAAATACATTTAAACTCAGTTTTTCACAATTCCTGACATTTAATCCTAGTAACAATTCCCTGTCTTAGGTCAGTTAGGATACCAACTTTTTTTTAAGATTGTGAAATGTCATAATAATAGTAGAGAGAATGATTTATTTCAGCTTTTATTTCTTTCATCACATTCCCAGTGGGTCAGAAGTTTACAGACACTCAATTAGTATTTGGTAGCATTGCCTTTTAAATGGTTTAACTTGGGTCAAACATTTCGGGTGGCCTTCCACAAGCTTCTCACAATAAGTTGTGTGAATTTTGGCCCATTCCTCCTGACAGAGCAGGTGTAACTGAGTCAGGTTTGTAGTCTTCCGTGCTCGCACACGCTTTTTCAGTTCTGCCCACAATTGTCTTATTGATTGAGGTCAGGGCTTTGTGATGGCCACTCCAATACCTTGACTTTGTTGTTCTTAAGACATTTTTGCCACAACTTTGGAAGTATGCTTGGGGTCATTCTCCATTTGGAAGACCCATTTGCGACCAAGCTTTAACTTCCTGACTGAGATGTTGCTTCAATATATCCACATAATTTTCTTTCCTCATGATGCCATCTATTTTGTGAAGTGCACCAGTCCCTCCTGCAGCAAAGCACCGCCACAACATGATGCTGCCACCCTCATGCTTCATGGTTGGGATGGTGTTCTTTGGCTTGCAAGCCTCTCCCTTTTTCCTCCAAACATAACGATGGTTTTTATGACCAAACAGTTCTATTTTTGTTTCATCAGACCAGAGGACGGTTGCAAACCGTAGTCTGGCTTTCTTTTTTTATGGTGGTTTTGGAGCAGTGGCTTCTTCCTTGCTGATCGGCCTTTCAGGTTATGTCGATATAGGATTCGTTTTACTGTGGATATAGATACTTTGTACCTGTTTCCTCCAGCATCTTCACAAGGTAATTTACTGTTGCTCAGGGATTGATATGCACTTTTCGCACCGAAGTACGTTCATCTCTTGGAGACAGAAAGTGTCTCCTTCCTGAGCGGTATGACGGCTGCATGGTCCCATGGTGTTTATACATGCATACTATTGTTTGTATAGATGAACATAGTACCTTCAGGCATTTGGAAATTGCTCCCAAGGATGAACCAGACTTGTGGATGTCTACAATTTTTTTCTGAGGTCTTGGCTGATTCATTTAGATTTTCCCATGATGTCAATGAAAGAGGCAGTTTGAAGGTAGGTCTTGAAAAACATCCACAGGTACACCTCCAATTGACTCAAATGATGTCAATTAGCCAATCAGAAGCTTCTAAAGCCATTTTCTGGAATTTTCCAAGCTGTTTATAGGCACAGTCAACTTAGTGTATGTAAACTTTTGACCCACTAGAATTGTGATACAGTGAATTATAAGTGCAATAATATGTCTGTAAACAATTGTTTGAAAAATGTCTTGTGTCATGCACAAAGTAGATGTCTTAACCAACTTGCCAAAACTAAAGTTTGTTAACAAGAAATGTGTGGAGTGGTTGAAAAATGAGTTTTAATGACTCAAACCTAAGTGAATGTAAAGTTCCGACTTCAACTGTATTCTTAATCCATTCCTTTCTTAGATTTACTTGTATTTTGGTTATATGTTGTGAAATTGTTAGATATTAACATTTACATTTAAGTCATTTAGCAGACGCTCTTATCCAGAGCGACTTACAAATTGGTGCGTTCACCTTAAGACATCCAGTGGAACAGCCACTTTACAATAGTGCATCTAAATCTTTTAAGGGAGGGGGTGAGAAGGATTACTTTATCCTATCCTAGGTATTCCTGAAAGAGGTGGGGTTTCAGGTGTCTCCGGAAGGTGGTGATTGATTAATTGTTAGATATCAATGCACTGTCGGAACTAGAAGCACAAAGCATTTCGCTAGCCTTGCATTAACATCTGCTAAACACGTATATGTGACCAATCAAATTTGATTTGATTTGATACCTCAGCACAACAAATCATACGTGAAAGGTGCTGTATAACCATGAAGAGACGTCAGGTTTCTAACCTGCTGCCAACCAGACAACAGAGCAATATGAAAGGTGCTGTATAACCATGAAGAGACGTCAGGTTTCTAACCTGCTGCCAACTAGACAACAGAGCAATATGAAAGGTGCTGTATAACCATGAAGAGACGTCAGGTTTCTAACCTGCTGCCAACTAGACAACAGAGCCATGAAAGGTGCTGTATAACCATGAAGAGACGTCAGGTTTCTAACCTGCTGCCAACTAGACAACAGAGCAATACGAAAGGTGCTGTATAACCATGAAGAGACGTCAGGTTTCTAACCTGCTGCCAACTAGACAACAGAGCAATACGAAAGGTGCTGTATAACCATGAAGAGACGTCAGGTTTCTAACCTGCTGCCAACTAGACAACAGAGCAATATGAAAGGTGCTGTATAACCATGAAGAGACGTCAGGTTTCTAATCTGCTGCCAACTAGACAACAGAGCAATATGAAAGGTGCTGTATAACCATGAAGAGACGTCAGGTTTCTAACCTGCTGCCAACTAGACAACAGAGCAATATGAAAGGTGCTGTATAACCATGAAGAGACGTCAGGTTTCTAACCTGCTGCCAACTAGACAACAGAGCAATATGAAAGGTGCTGTATAACCATGAAGAGATGTCAGGTTTCTAACCTGCTGCCAACTAGACAACAGAGCAATATGAAAGGTGCTGTATAACCATGAAGAGATGTCAGGTTTCTAACCTGCTGCCAACTAGACAACAGAGCAATATGAAAGGTGCTGTATAACCATGAAGAGACGTCAGGTTTCTAACCTGCTGCCAACTAGACAACAGAGCAATATGAAAGGTGCTGTATAACCATGAAGAGATGTCAGGTTTCTAACCTGCTGCCAACTAGACAACAGAGCAATATGAAAGGTGCTGTATAACCATGAAGAGACGTCAGGTTTCTAACCTGCTGCCAACTAGACAACAGAGCAATATGAAAGGTGCTGTATAACCATGAAGAGATGTCAGGTTTCTAACCTGCTGCCAACTAGACAACAGAGCAATATGAAAGGTGCTGTATAACCATGAAAGAGATGTCAGGTTTCTAACCTGCTGCCAACTAGACAACAGAGCAATACGAAAGGTGCTGTATAACCATGAAGAGACGTCAGGTTTCTAACCTGCTGTCAACTAGACAACAGAGCAATACGAAAGGTGCTGTATAACCATGAAGAGACGTCAGGTTTCTAACCTGCTGCCAACTAGACAACAGAGCAATACGAAAGGTGCTGTATAACCATGAAGAGACGTCAGGTTTCTAACCTGCTGCCAACTAGACAACAGAGCAATATGAAAGGTGCTGTATAACCATGAAGAGATGTCAGGTTTCTAACCTGCTGCCAACTAGACAACAGAGCAATATGAAAGGTGCTGTATAACCATGAAGAGACGTCAGGTTTCTAACCTGCTGCCAACTAGACAACAGAGCAATATGAAAGGTGCTGTATAACCATGAAGAGATGTCAGGTTTCTAACCTGCTGCCAACTAGACAACAGAGCAATATGAAAGGTGCTGTATAACCATGAAGAGACGTCAGGTTTCTAACCTGCTGCCAACTAGACAACAGAGCAATATGAAAGGTGCTGTATAACCATGAAGAGACGTCAGGTTTCTAACCTGCTGCCAACTAGACAACAGAGCAATATGAAAGGTGCTGTATAACCATGAAGAGACGTCAGGTTTCTAACCTGCTGCCAACTAGACAACAGAGCAATATGAAAGGTGCTGTATAACCATGAAGAGACGTCAGGTTTCTAACCTGCTGCCAACTAGACAACAGAGCAATATGAAAGGTGCTGTATAACCATGAAGAGCGTCAGGTTTCTAACCTGCTGCCAACTAGACAACAGAGCAATATGAAAGGTGCTGTATAACCATGAAGAGACGTCAGGTTTCTAACCTGCTGCCAACTAGACAACAGAGCAATATGAAAGGTGCTGTATAACCATGAAGAGATGTCAGGTTTCTAACCTGCTGCCAACTAGACAACAGAGCAATATGAAAGGTGCTGTATAACCATGAAGAGGCGTCAGGTTTCTAACCTGCTGCCAACTAGACAACAGAGCAATATGAAAGGTGCTGTATAACCATGAAGAGACGTCAGGTTTCTAACCTGCTGCCAACTAGACAACAGAGCAATATGAAAGGTGCTGTATAACCATGAAGAGACGTCAGGTTTCTAACCTGCTGCCAACTAGACAACAGAGCAATATGAAAGGTGCTGTATAACCATGAAGAGATGTCAGGTTTCTAACCTGCTGCCAACTAGACAACAGAGCAATATGAAAGGTGCTGTATAACCATGAAGAGACGTCAGGTTTCTAACCTGCTGCCAACTAGACAACAGAGCAATATGAAAGGTGCTGTATAACCATGAAGAGACGTCAGGTTTCTAACCTGCTGCCAACTAGACAACAGAGCAATATGAAAGGTGCTGTATAACCATGAAGAGACGTCAGGTTTCTAACCTGCTGCCAACTAGACAACAGAGCAATATGAAAGGTGCTGTATAACCATGAAGAGACGTCAGGTTTCTAACCTGCTGCCAACTAGACAACAGAGCAATATGAAAGGTGCTGTATAACCATGAAGAGCGTCAGGTTTCTAACCTGCTGCCAACTAGACAACAGAGCAATATGAAAGGTGCTGTATAACCATGAAGAGCGTCAGGTTTCTAACCTGCTGCCAACTAGACAACAGAGCAATATGAAAGGTGCTGTATAACCATGAAGAGATGTCAGGTTTCTAACCTGCTGCCAACTAGACAACAGAGCAATATGAAAGGTGCTGTATAACCATGAAGAGACGTCAGGTTTCTAACCTGCTGCCAACTAGACAACAGAGCAATATGAAAGGTGCTGTATAACCATGAAGAGACGTCAGGTTTCTAACCTGCTGCCAACCAGACAACAGAGCAATATGAAAGATTTGAATATGTTCCCATATCAGACCTGGCATATTTTAATTATTCACACCTGTCCTAATGCTGGCACACACACACACACACACACACACACACACACACACACACACACACACACACACACACACACACACACACACACACACACACGCACACACTACAAGGTTCGGACAACCTTCTAGACCTTGTGACACCTTGTCAGAGATTCGCGAAAGACATAAACAAAAGCACCCATTTTCTCACGACCTCATCCGTCAAGCTTTCACAGCTTGTGTTCCCCTGTGTCAAAACATTGGGCTCTTTTTTCTCTGTTGCCCCTGTCGACATCTTTAGAAAAGAGCACATTCCGCAATCACTGGTGATTTGCCCTACAGTATAAACAATACATTGAGCCAAAATGGGAGAAAGTAAAATCTACTTGTATCGAAAACTTTTAAACAGGTCAAGGAGCAGAGCAACTCGGCTTTTGAATGTGATCGAGTATTCTCTGAAAACACACACACTCACACAATTTGAAAATGTTTTCAGGGCCATTTGAAAAGTAACAGAATGTTCCCTTCCTTTGAAAAGTTTATTACCTGATGATTTTCTACCAGAGTGAGAGATGGAGAAAGAGAGACAGAGCAAGAGAGAGAGAGAGAGAGAGAGACAAAGAGAGAGAAGGTTAGGCTGACCTGTCAATCGTTGAGATCATTGAGAACTGTGTTATTTTGAGATATTCTATCATTCATACAGTATGTTTATGTTGTGTTACTTTGAGATATTCTATCATTCATACAGTATGTTTATGTTGTGTTACTTTGAGATATTCTATCATTCATACAGTATGTTTATGTTATGTTACTTTGAGATATTCTATAATCCAAACAGTGTGTTTAAGTTGTGTTCCATAGAGAAATGCTGTAATTCATACAGTGTGTTTATGTTGACGCATAGTGAAAGACTGTACAGTACTTACTGCACTTCAAGTGTACTGGAGTGCATTACCTACATAAATTCCCTAAGACAACAACTGAACATTGTGTGTGTGTGTGTGTGTGTGTGTGTGTGTGTGTGTGTATGTGTGTGTGTGTGTGTGTGTTCATACTTGTATGCCTCTGCGCCTGTACGTGCATAAACATTGCACACGTGAACGGTATGTGACAGACAGCCATGAAGCATTTATATTTATGAAACAACCTTTTTACCGTGCTGGATGCAAAGCCTCTGAGGGGACATCAGGCTCATTATTCTGCCCCAACCCAGAAGATATTGCATTTGCCCAGTTAAAGATCCACTCTGCAGAAATCGCCAATTCATGGTTGCTAAAATTCTAATAGTTTGCCTAATATCAGTTTGTGACAAAACAAGCAGTCATTGTGTAGAGAATCATTGTACCATCTAAACCGCTGTGAAATATATTTTCCACAACCAAAAATATTGTATTTTCATCTGTTCGAAGCTGATGTACAAAACCAAAAGTAAAAGATGCAAAAACGAAACTTCAGAACAGGAAGCATAGAAATAGCACACATAGAACAGATCTACATCTTCTAGACATGCTTTCAAAGGGAATGAGAGATCTATAACTCGTGTGAATTTGGTCAGATCGCTCAAAAAGTTACATATTGTAGCTTTAAAGGCCTAAAACAGTAAATCAGTTCCTACCTGCACTGTAAAAATAGAAAGTCTCAAAACACCTTGATTGTGTAACAAAACCATGAAAAGTTGTGCACATAAGCTGAGATCTGGTGTTTGGAGGGTGTTTGAATGCAATCCCAATGTAAGTGTGTTAATACACAGAATGTGCTTTAAAACTGAAATGAAGTACTCTGAAACACCCAAAGTGGTTAATCACCTGAATATTGGTGATTTTAAGAGAGTGTTATGAAAACACTTTTTGGAGTTTCAGTGCATGTTAAAAGGCAGCATCAAAACACAAAAACGGTGTTTCTCATAAAATCAATGGTTTATAAATGCAAGTGGTTTATAGCTTAAATATTTATCGATGATAAGAGACTATGGAGAATTATTGTTATTTAGTCAGCTTGGAAAAAGGACAGGCAGTAAGATGGTACATTCCGTTGGAAATTTGACCCGCTCAACCACACAGCCGCACTGTAAGAAATGATTCTGGGGTAACACACCTTGCCTAGTCACTCCTCTCCCCACCAAAGACCAGGGTTAAATTACCCGCTCCAACTCTTCAATCTGTTTCTCCCACCTATCTCCATCCCCGCTGTCATTTCAGAACTGTCGCCATAAAGTGTCAAAATGCACGCCGTTTCAACCATTTATTAATTGTGTAACGCTGTAAATGTTGTTGAAAATGTACGTGTATTTTATGAGGATTAACCAAAGAAAGAGAACATTGAGTGATTGAACTCATTGGAAGTCTTTGCTTTGAATCACCTTGCATTTCCTATCTCGCCACTTGACTCTGTTTAAAGAGGATTGTGGGTCATTCAAACGTTGTGATTTTTTTTTCTCCCACACAACGTCGTATGACTGTTTGAAGAAAGGAAACTCTGTGTTAAGCTCGTTGTGCCATGAGGTGTAATGGATCATGACGAACAGTTTTGAAAACCGTCAGGCAAAATGACGTTCAATGAGGACTGCACCCATTCCCACATTCATTACTGTTAATGAAAGAGGTAAAGGCAGAATCCTCAATTCTTGCGGTTCAACCTTCAGTTGGGTCTGGTGGTCTACACACTGTGTCTGACAATGCCAGCAAAAATGGTATAAAATGGCACATTTTCAAATACATAAAACAAAGTTAAACAATAAGACACTCCAGAAAAAGTGATCTACTTCTGCACTAGGCAGGATTGAAAACATCATAATGGTGTTTAGAAGCTTTAGAGAGAGGAAACTACACCAAAAGAGAAGGGATCTATTTCTGCACTAAACAGAACTTGAAACACCAAAATAATGTTTTAAATATTTTCTGTGAGTGCTCCCAGTCCCTGGCAAGGTATTGTACAACGCTTGATTTAGTGGTGTTACAACACACCATGTAATATTTCAAAACATCTCAGGATGATGTGATTCAATACTCCAGCACTGTTAAGGTTTCGTCTCCTTCCAGATGGTCGCAAGCTCAGTGTTACAAAGCACTTCATTTTAACAGTGTAGGATCAGTTCCTACCTAGGAGGCTCTGGCAGGAAGTGTCACGCTATCACCTTTCCCAAATACCAGCGCCATAAAGATATGGACTTGTTTATGGCTACATATATTGCCGGGGACGGTGAGCTTAATGGTGCCAAAAAGCAGAAGGCAGTTAAGAGAGAGGATAGATTGACAGCCAGGCAGGCAAGCGAATCTCCATTTCTATGGTCGTCATTGACGGTGTGTGTGTGTGTGTGTGTGTGTGTGTGTGTCTCTCTCTCTCTCTCTCTCCATCCACGTGTGTGTGGAATGAAGCTGTCACTCTCAGAGTAGCTAGATTTATCTAGCCCATAATTCTGCCTGTCTGGGTTTCATTAGCTAGAGCTGGGATCTTAAACTACGCTCATCATCCAACTGTAGGGGTGGAAAACACTCAATCACACTCCTCCATGTGTAATAATATCCCCAAGAATGTGTCTGGAAGGCATCACCTGCTGGGGGCCTATCACACGATACCTACCGAGGGTCTGTTCATTAGTCACCCAATCAGAGGCTTTAAGACTATTGTTCTGTGCTGACCTCAATACAAAATGTATTTCAAATACATGTACATTTGCTAAAAATGCATTTAGTGATTCAAAATGCATATACAGTGCCTTCAGAAAGTATTCACACCCCTTGATTTCTTCCACATTTTGTTGTGATACAAAGTAGGATTAACATGTATTTAATTGTCTTTTTTTGTGTTTAGCTCTATTCTGTTTCATTTAGCCATAAACATCTCCCTAGTCCTTGCCGATGACAAACATACCCATAACATGATGCAGCCATCACCATGCTTGAAAATATGAAAAGTGGTACTCAGTGATGTGTTGTGTTGGATTTTCCCCCAAAATAAAGCTTTGTATTCTGGACATAAAGTTGATTTCTTTGCCAATATTTGAGCAGTTTTACTTTAGTGTCTTATTGCGAACAGGATGCATGTTTTGGAATGTTTTTATTATGTACAGGCTTCCTTCTTTTCACCCTGTGAATTAGGTTAGTATTGTGAAGTAACTACAATGTTGTTGATTCTTCATACAGCTTCTCCTATCACAGCCATTAAACTCTGTCACTGTTTTAAAGTCACCATTGGCCTCATGGTGAAATCCCTGAGCAGTTTCCTTCCTCTCCGGCAACTGAGAAAGTAAGGACGCCTGTTTCTTTGTAGTGACTGGGAGTATTGGTACACCATCCAAAGTGTAATCAAAGGGATATTCAACGTCTGCTTTTTATTTATGTTTACCCATCTACCAATAGATTCCCTTCTTTCCGAGGCATTGGAAAACCTCCCTGGTCTTTGTGGTTGAATCTGTGTTTGAAATTCACTGCTCGACTGAGGGACCTTAAAGAGATGAGGTAGTCATTCAAAAATCATGTTTAACAAGATTCTTGCACACAAAGTGAGCGGATACAACTTCTTATGTGACTTGTTAAGCAAATTTGTACTCCTGAACTTATTTAGGCTTTCCATAACAAAAAAAGGCTGTAACAGAACAAAATGTGGAAAAAGTCTAGGGCTTACTAAAATGCATGTAATGACTGACAATGTTCCAGAAATGAATGGCTATGACGTCTAAGCTACAGGTTGGCCAAAGTGTTTAATCATTTGGCTTCCTAGATTACTCTTTTTGATCGATGCAGATCATGTGTTTAGCCACCAAGCCAAAACTTTGTCAGTAGCTAGGTTTCCATCTACTTTTCCCACCAGAAATGTGTTTCCATCAAACTGACTTGTTGCGGATTAAAGGCTGTGTGTGATGACGTCGTGCACGTAAAAATAACCTTTCTCATTCAATTACAATGTACCAAATAAGTTAAATGGGTTTCCATCACCCCTTTCAACTCTACTGATGGTTCTGTCACAAAAACTGCTGCGTTATATAAAAAATGTGCCCACTCTGGTCTTGACACGTGCTCCTCTAGCCAACAGCTTGCAGATACAGTACGGGTGGGCTACATGATGAGATTATTATGGATAAAGAGCAATATTATTAATATTTGTCAAAGGGCATCAAGGTACCAGAATAAGACCATCTGTATATATTGGAAAGGAGCATGAAGCTCCTCACCTCGCACTTTCACCACCCTGTGAAGTTCATCATAACTTATTTCATCTGCAGCCTAATAAACTGCATGCTTTCCCGAGTCGTAGTGGGAGGACCGCACAACATATCATCGCGTGACTACAAGTTTCCTTCTATATGATGGTTAATATGTCAATATTTGCGCATGAAGTCGTTTCCACCGCCATTTCTCGCATAATTAACTTTACAGACACAAAAAGATCCCACCATGTCGAACGAACAATTTAACTTTCTGCATTTATAAAATTAAACCAGCATTTCATGTTTCCATCAGGTAATTTATCTGTATGAAATGGTTGGATGGAAGCGTGGTTAGTGGCAGCATTTAAATTGTGACGGTGAGTGAAATTCAATATTGGTGCCTCCTTTCTACTTAACACATCAAAGGGAAGCAAAAGGCACTAATTTCGTGGAACGACCAAGTACACGTTCATTTTATTACATTTTTCGAAAGGCAAAAGGCCTCCTGCTGGGACGGGGGCTGGGATTTTAAAAAAATATATAGGACAAAGCACACATCATGACAAGCGAGACGTCACAACACTACACAAAGAGAGACCTAAGACAACAACACAGCATGGCAGCAACACATGAAAACACAGCATGGTAGCAACACAACATGACAACAACATGGTAGCAACACAACAAGGTAGCAGCACAAAACATGGTACAAACATTGTTGGGCACAGACAACAAGACAAAGGGAAAGAAAGTAGAGACAACAATACATCACACGAAGCAGCCACAACTGTCAGTAAGAGTGTCCATGATTGAGTCTTTGAATGAAGAGATGGAGATAAAACATGTTGAGTTCAAGTGTTTTTTGCAGCTCGTTCCAGTCGCTAGCTGCAGCGAACTGAAAAGAGGAGCGACCCAGGGATGTGTGTGCTTTGGGGACCTTTAACAGAATGTGACAGGCAGGACAGGTGTTGTATGTTAAGTTCAATGCTCTCGTCAACTTTGTTTGTTTATTTGTCATGATGCACACGAAAGACATGGAGTCACTACAGGACTGATAATGTATCACATTTGAAGTCATTTACATTTTAGTGCTGTTGGTATGTAGTTAAGGCAGTTAAGAAGAGATAGACAGAGAAGATAGCTAGGGAAGAGAGTTGAGAAGAGAAAAAAGAGACAGACAGGCAGGCAATGAAGTGCAGTGCATCACCATTCTCTTGGTCGTCGTAGAAGGTGTGTGCCTGTGTGGGTATGAGGAATGAAGCTGCCAACACCAGAGCAGCTAGATTTATTTATCCCATAATTCTGCCTGTCTGGGTTTCATTAGCTACAGCTTGGATCTTAAACCATGCTCATCACCCAACTGGAGGTGTGGAAAACACTACATCACACTAGGCCATGTGTAATAACCCCTAAAATGTGTCTGGAAGGCATCTCTTGCAGGGGGCCTATCAGACAATACCTACAGAGGGACCTATCATGCATCACCCAATCGGAGGCCTCGAAGTTGTTGCTGTCATCCTGTCATCCTAACCTTCTGTGCTGACCTCAACACAACCCTTGGGACCGATGTTATCAAAGGACAAAATACACTTTGTTTTTAGAAGTAGGCACGTGTGTTCACTTTGGTGCTAAGATAGTAAATGACGGTTTCTGTGTGTGTGTGTGTGTGTGTGTGTGTGTGTGTGTGTGTGTGTGTGTGTGTGTGTGTGTGTGTGTGTGTGTGTGTGTGTGTGTGTGTGTGTGTGTGTGAGACAGTGTGTAATTATGGGTTTTAAAATAGCTCACAGTTTTTTGAAGGATTCTTTACATTTACTTAATAAATCTTTCGGAGTTGGCATTTGATTAAACAGAACTGAGAAAGTTTCAAACTTATTCTAGATATTGTTTGTAACAGTAGTCTGTGAGAACACCAGGGTGAATAACAGATGCCTCAGGTACTTCTCTATCTGTGCTATTCCCAATAAGCAGAAACCTGTTAAACATTTCCTTAACCTAACCGTAACCACTATCAGGTAAAGCTAAATCTGACCTTAGAGGATTACCTGCGAGGGGGGGGGGGGGGGGGGGGTGTTAGACTTTACAGTAGCAGCAAAACAGACGTGTCCTGGCGCATGTACAATGCAGTGGAGCCATTAAGTTAAATGAATAGAATATGTAACATAATGTGTGTCGGCAGGCTTGGAAAAAAAGTGATTTGGTCTGACAGATACCACCTCTGATAGGGAATATGAAGTGAAGGCAGCCTGGAGGTTTGTGTGTGGTAGGTGGAAACAAATATAAGCCCCATGTTCATTCCTGTTACATGTGAAATTTCACAAACCCATAATAAGGCGACCATAGAATGTTCCATGTAAATCAGTAAGAGATTACTGTACCTAAATAAGAATGTATAGGCCTACAGTACAGAAAAACAATAACTAGATGGCTGCATGTCTATGCATACAGAGAGATAAGAGGATGCTGGTTTAATTGTAATCATGATGTATATATTCTGGATGTAGGTGGAAAGCCAAAGTCCCCCAAAAAATCTAGGGAAGAAAATGTTAGGACTGTTACAGTTCAGATGTAAGCGACCAGTATGTTGAGGGCAGATGTTAGTCAGAAGGCCCCCTGAGGACCTATAGGAGCTCTGTACCCTAGGCTGCCCTGGCTATAGCCTGACTGTAAAAGGCTGTGGGTTGATTTAACTAGGGCTGAAGAGAGCGATTGTAACAGCGCTCCGAGCAGCATACGGTTTACCAAGACGCCAGGGGTCTCCCCAAGTGACTTATAGAGGAGAGTGCGAGGCGTCACGGTAATGCGAGACGACAATGTGAACTTTGGGCCAACGAATTACGGCCGCGTTCTCTAACGTTGCTACTCCCAGGAGTCCCGTGCTAGTCTGTTGAGGAATACAGCTAGGTTTCTATCGCTACTTGTCATCGCTGCCTCCCGTCAAGACTAGGAGTGCGAGGGGACTGGGGGACTTCAGATAAAACGACTCCCACATCACACGGTGAACACAAAACATCCCACCCCTCTGCTACCCGAGACAGGAGATACCGCTGTACTCCTGTCAATTGGCACGGCTCGCAATTAGGATCAAATGGGCTATCTATGGAACATGTGACCAAACCCCTTGTCTATTTTTAACATAAGGGGGATGACAACATTGACACATTGAATCCCTAGAGAACAGAAACATGCACAGTATGCCATAGGCCCTGGGTACATCAAAGCCTTGGCTAACGCTAGGTTATCGCATGCTATGTCTATCGCTACGGTATTTATGCTAAGCCTTGGCTAACACTAGGCTATGCTATGTCTATCTCTATGGTATGCATGCTAAGCCTTGGCTAACACTAGGCTATGCTATGTCTATCTCTATGGTATGCATGCTAAGCCTTGGCTAACACTAGGCTATGCTATGTCTATCTCTATGGTATGTATGGTAAGCTGCATGGCATGCCTCGATAATGCACAGCAGGGCAGTTATTTTGCAGCCCACGTGCTATAGTGGTGCTAAAAATACTAGGGCCAAATGTTAGTCATATATAGATAGCATTTGTAAAGATCTTAGAGGGGTTCACATTAGGTTAGAATAACTATCACTAACCTCATCCACCATAAGAAAATATATTTCATTCCCAGTCAGTAGACACTATGTTTACAGTCGGTAAACATGTTAAAATACCTAATATGACTTTGGAGTGGACAAAATGCACCATTACATTCTGTATGACCATGGTGCTCACCGTAAAGACATCCTCGAAAGGCATGGGTGATCAGCAAATCCCATAACCGTACCTCCTAATTCTCTCCTTGTCCATCACCTTACCAAGAAGCTAGAAGTGAGGAATGGTATGGAGATGAATGTGTAGGTGTGTATGCATGCTTTCTTAACATACCTAGCAGTTGCACTCCACGGGTCAACCCATAGACATCTATCAGTGCCCACAGCGGTTCTCCTGTTCTCACCCCACTGAAGAACAACATCGGGTTGGACTCATTGATTCTATAGAAGACCCGGCCCTTCTTGTCCACCCAGAAGGCGATGACGTTCCCTTCGTTGGCGAACTCCTCAGGTAGTGCCTTGGCCCAGAAGCCACTCTGGGAGACCAGGTCAGGACAGGCATACTTGGGCAGGCTGTCTGGGTTGATACGGGACGGGTCTTTAGCTGTGAAGCCCAGACGGAGAGCTCCGCTCCAGCAACACTGCTTCTTAGTGATCTGTGGAAGGAGGACAGACTATGATAGGTCGATGGTCTTAGAGCAGTTTGTCGTAGCATAAGAGTGTAAAGGTCTAGGATTATACTTCATAAGGAAGTCTAAATGTTGCCTTGAAGTTTGAAGGTTCCCTTTGTGTATTGTCTGACAATGAGATTTCATTTTGTGACCTCGGCCTATACAATGCTGACAGGTTGCAAAAGAAAGCAAGTAATGGGCCAATTTGGTTGGTTGTATACAGTAAGTGTACCAGGGTTTCCGTTAGTAATATATGGTGGCAGGCCGTTGACAGGCAGCATTTTAATTTACAGGACATTTAAGACATTTACCGGACCAATATGCATTGGGTGCGTAACCTGATTAGGGAGTCCACCCACAGTGACAGAAATCCCATTTAGATGATGGTAATTCATCTCAACAGACCATGCGACTCTAGGATGCAATGGCGTGTGTCCTTCTTACAGAATACGGATGCACAATTTGAAAATATCTGCCACATTTGCTTTTCCTCAGCTAACAACAGGAGTAATGAACAGCATTATCAATAGCCTATGTCAATCTGCTCTCCCACATAGTTGAAAAGTGTACTTATTATATTGGACAGCTTGTCGTTCTGTGTGAAAGAAGTAAGCTATACCAAACTAAATCTGGGACAATTGTGGGACGATAGGTCTCAAATTCATACAAGTAGAAGACCTAGGCTACATCCCCCCCCCAAAATTAGAAAGAAATGAGGCTCATGCAACTGATCATAATATTTAGCTTAAAATGTTGATACATTATTTAGTCTTCACATTATAAGCGCAGCACTCCGCACAAGGCAGTAGGATACGTGCAAATGTTAGTTTCATAATGCTATTAGCAGGAAAACACAGTTGTCAAAAGCACAACGCACATGCGAGGGGTTTCATGAGACAGAGAAAAAATATCCAATCGAAATTTTGAAGGGAGATAAAGATGCAACAACTAGCATGGGTTGTTAATATGACTAGGATTGTGCATTTGGCTCCTGGACAATGAAATACAGTTGATTTGAAAACCAATACAACGTGAGAGAAATAGGCTATGTAAGACAATTGCCTAAATTCTCTTGAAGTTTAAGTGTACTTCAAAGCAGGGGTTCCCAAACTTTTTCACTCAGGCCCCCATTCCAGCATTGGGGAACATCACACGTTCCCCCGCGAGCGAGCGATGTCTATTTCTATAGGCACAAGCACTGTTCATGACACAAACTGTTCACACCCTTTTTGTTGGCGGAGAGAAAATATTGCAGGTTTAAAACTTATTTCCTGCACTTCTACACATTTTGTCATGGGGTGAGGAGAGACATGATCCGTTTTAAAGTTAATTTTCTGGCAATTCTATATATTAAAAAAAAAAGTTTAGGAACCACTGCTTTAGAGCACTTGGCTGAATTAACTGTTGTGCTTGCTGCTATTCACTCATCACTGTTTAACCAACACCCAGTAAAGCCACAACCACTTGCCCTGGAGCCATAAACAGTATTGACCCAGTGCTTTGACTGGGTTGACATGCTGGCTCGTTAGATGGAAACCCGCTAAGCCTATTTGGGGAGACACAGGAACAGGAGGGGGAAGCAGCAGTAGACTGAAAGAAGGATTTACCTGGACAAGCTCATAAGCTAGATGTGTGTGTGTATGTTGTGTGTTGTGTGTGTGTGTGTGTGTGTGTGTGTGTGTGTGTGTGTGTGTGTGTGTGTGTGTGTGTGTGTTCGCATCACCATTCTGACTTGGTGTGTTCACATAATATATACCGTGCATACATCAGATACTGTACACATCAAAGCTAGTCTCAGCTATTGTACAGATCCGTGTTAGTATCTCTCTCCGTATCTTGCGTCATCTTTGAGCATCCCGCTCAGCCCAGTCAAAACTGTTCGCTGCTCTGGCCCCCCAATGGTGGAACAAACTCCCTCACGACGCCAGGACAGCGGAGTCAATCACCACCTTCCGGAGACACCTGAAACCCCACCTCTTTAAGGAATACCTAGGATAGGATAAAGTAATCCTTCTCACCCCCCTTAAAAGATTTAGATGCACTATTGTAAAGTGGCAGTTCCACTGGATGTCATAAGGTGAACGCACCAATTTGTAAGTCGCTCTGGATAAGAGCGTCTGCTAAATGACTTAAATGTAAATGTAAATGTAATGTTCGGGTGCCTCTCTGGCAGTTCAACATGTTGATTGGGGACCTTGCTGAGGAATGGGCTTTTTTCTTCTTGAAAATTTTTATAAAATAAACAAATAAAATGAATCTACCGTTGTTAGAATACTTTGAATACTGTAAATAAACCTCATTGGGTGTGGTGTTGTGTCCATCTAAATCTCTACATACCTTGATCCGGACCTGCTCGTACAACGCTACAGGTCTGTTGCTGAAGGTGATGGCGTTACAGAAGCTGGCCTGCCTCTTGACGGTCCTCTGGGCCAGGTCCATGGCGATCTGGGAGCCCTTGGTGTTCGGGTGGAAGAGCAAGGGACTTATGGCCAGGCCTCTCCTCTGGCCCCCGCCCACAACGCCACACTGCTGGATGGGCAGGCAGCGCTTGGGCTTGTGGTGGCATCGGTGGGTGGTGGAGGGGAACGGACCGCCCAGAGAGTCTGATGGATAGACAGAGGGGTGCCATCAGAATGATATTCAAACCCTTCTAATCCTTTATACAGTATGTTTTTGTTGTGTTCTATGTTCTTATGCGTCTTGTATGTACAGTACCATTCATCACCACACATGAAGTTCTCTCACAGGAAATATCGAGGATTAAATCTAAATAGAGAATTTAGTCCATTTGCGCCTCACTAGGATCATCTGCATAGGAAAGCTTCAATATGAGTGTGTGCCTGAGTCCTGACTACTGGTAATGAATAAGATGCAGAGTGAATGAATGTGTTTACCAATGACTCAGGGAGCAGGTGGCGGTTCTAAAAATCGGTCCCCAGTCACCTACTACACTGCAGCAGCCAGCCATGCTCTCAAAGACACACGTCTCGTTTCAATTTCATGGCTCCTTCAACTGGTCTGGCTATAATGTGAGGCCTATATCATGTCATGTGAATGGGACATTTGCCTGTTTTCCCCCATGAAGTTCCCTCCCAGAAAATAAAAGTGATTTGAATTTAATTGAATATTAATACACTCATTAGAATAAGTCCAGTTCTTGCTGAAGTTGAAGTTGGATGATTGTCACATATTAGGATGTGGAAATTGCCCCACGATGTGGATCTAAGCACAATGTCATGTTTCTCCACGTTTATGGCAAAGGTTATGATTTAGGGAGGCTAAAGCTGATCCTAGATCTGTGCCTATGGGGAACTTCTATGGATTTCTAGGCCTATTCCCATCAGATAACTAGTTCACCTCTTACTACAATCTGACTTGTTTGATTCACATAAACAGCAGTTGCTCAGTAATCATGTCGGTCCTCCAGCGAAAACCAATTGCCCATGCTGTTGTTTAACGTTTTACAATGTTTGACTAGGAAATTACATTTTCCTCCCTGTTCATTGCTTTGTGCCTGACCTTATGACCTTAGGACTGGCAAATACAGTTAGTGGTTGATGTGCACCATCTCTGACCCAACAGTAGCATCCTTTTGTGAGTATTGATGCCAAGGCTGAGTCAGTGACTACGTGGCATTTTCAGTTAGGATTAAGCATCATTACCGTACAGTGTAGAATATAATACAATACTATTATATTATTCATGTTTATAGTATAAACCACGTGTAAATGTACTTTGAGTTTAATTGAATATTAGTTATTCATATAAGGAGGGGGGTGTCCAATAACCCCATATTGTCTCAGGAAAATGCATACAGTTCATCATGTGACTCATATAAACAAGTACAGGGAAGTACAAACGGACAGGAAACTACAAACTACATGATTTAATCTAGTAATGGGAATCCAAATAGATATTCTAGCACATCATTAGGAACTGCATTACTAGGAAAGCTCCAGTACGGTACAATATATCATATGACTCTTATAAACCAACTCAGGGACGCACAAACTACATGACTTGATTACTATCTGGAAATATAATGTAGATAGAGAACCTAGTGCACCAGGAATAAACCATAGGATTTCACTTCTATCTAGTGCAGCCACATCTGTTATAACACATCAGTAGGATCTGCAACGGAAAGCTTCAGTATTATCATGACTATTAGGAATTACATCGAGATAGATCATTTAGTCCATTAGTGCCTCACTAAGATCATCTGCATAGGAAAGCTTCAATATGAGTGTGTGCCTGAGTCCTGACTACTGGTAATGAATAAGATGCAGAGTGAATGAATGTGTTTACCAATGACTCAGGGAGCAGGTGGCGGTTCTAAAAATGGGTCCCCAGTCACCTACTACACTGCAGCAGCCAGCCATGCTCTCAAAGACACACGTCTCGTTTCAATTTCATGGCTCCTTCAACTGGTCTGGCTATAATGTGAGGCCTCCACTGAGTGTACAACATTTTAGGAACACCTTCCTACTATTGAGTTGCACCCCTTTTGCCCTCAAAACAGGTTCAATTCATCAGGGCATGGGTTCTATAAGGTGTCAAAAGTGTTCCACAGGGACACTGGCCCATGTTGACTCCAATGCTTCCCACAGTTGTGTCAAATTGGCTGGATGTCCTTTGACCATTCTTAATACACACGGAAAACTGTTGAAACCGGCGCGCCTGGCACCTACTACCACACCCCGCTCAAAAGCACTTAAATATTTTGTCTTGCCCATTCACCCTCTGAATGGCACATATACACAATTCATTGTCTAAATTGTCTCAAGACAAAAGAATCCTTCTTTAACCTGTCTCCTCCCCTTCATCTACACTGATTGAAGTGGATTTGGCACTACAGAGGGTAGTGCGAACAACTCTGTACATCACTGGGGCCAAGCTTCCTGCCATCCAGGACCTCTATACCAGGCGGTGTCAGAGGAAGGCCTTAAAAAAGAATCCAGCCACCCTAGTCATAGACAGTTCTCTCTGCTACCGCATGGCAAGCGGTACCGGAGCGCCAAGTCTAGGTCCTAGAGGCATCTAAACAGCTTCTACCCCCAAGCCATAAGACTCCTGAACATCTAGTCAAATGGCTACCCAGACTATTTTTAGTTCCTCACCCCCTCTTTACACCACTGCTACTCTCTGTTGTCATCGATGCATAGTCACTTTAATAACTCTACCTACATGTACATACTACCTCAAATAACCGGTACCCCCTGCACATTGACACTGTATATAGTCTCGCTGTTGTTATTTTACTGCTGCTCTTTATTTACTTGTTACTTTTATCTCTTATTCATAACCTTTTTTTAACTGCATTTTTGGTTAAGGGCTCGTAAGTAAGCATTTCACTGTAAGGTCTACACTCGATGTATTGGGCGCATGTGAAGAATAAAATGTGATTTGATTTAACAAGTGAGATCAATAAGGGACCTGGATAAGATCAATAAGGGACCTGGATAAGATCAATAAGGGACCTTTCACCTGGATCAGCTTATGTCATGGAAAGAGCAGGTGTTCCTAATGTTTTGTAGACACAGTGTATATAATGTCATGGAAAGAGCAGGTGTTCCTAATGTTTTGTAGACACAGTGTATATAATGTCATGTGAATGGGATATTAGCCTGTTGTGCCCTTTCAATTAGCTAACTGTGTTTTGGTTCTATTCTATATTCAAATCAGGGCATCTTGGTTGTCCTCACCAAATTGTACAAATCACAATAACCCAGCTCTTCTACTTTTTGTACCATTGATAACCTCAACAAAAACTGCAACAGCAACTGAGGTTCTGGGAATTACTGATAAGGCCTGTATACAGCATTCTACATAACAGCTAGCCTATGTCCCAAATGGCACCCTATTCCCTACACAGTGCACTACTTTCAACCAAAGCCCTATAGGGCACGGTCAAAATGAGTGCACTAAAAAGGGAATAGGGTGCCATTTGGGAGGAAGAGACTACTTTATCAATAGATACACACTCCCAGTGTTTAGCCTATACAATCACTTACTGACTCATGCCCCATCATGTCCTTTGTCTTAGCGTAGGGGCAAAGGGAGAGGATTCATTGAATGGGGCACACATGGTCGCAGCAGATTGGACAGTGTGTGTGTGTGTGTACAGTATGTGTGTGTGTCAGGCCAGATTGAACTGAATGCATTAGCGACAACTAGCGAATGGAGAGCCGCAGCTGTTGGTTGAGGGAAACAGGGGTTAAGTGTGAATTCATGTTCCTTAGCAACCCTCAGTCCCTGCGTCAAAGGCTAGATTTGCGGGAACGGCTCAGGCTTGATAGGGACAGATGCTATTTGTTTGCTAGCAGACAACACATGAATGATATTTGCATTTTAGTGCTATGGTTTATCAGGACAGCATTGTAGGCTACAGTAGGATCACTAATACTTCCAAACTAATCTTGGCCTATCTGAATGAAAGTCATTTTTCCATAAAGGATTGCTGTGTTTTATGCTTTCTGAAAGGCTGTCTGTCAATACCTACAGATGTAGGATATTAATTTGACCAGTTTCTAATGCAGGTTGACGTTTCTTGCCATTGGTCTTGTCCTGGATACAGAACTGAGCGATTTCCCTTTAAATAGCCCAGCGGTTAGCTTTTCGGTCTTAATTTAAAGAGGCACTCCAGTCTCCTTTTCACCTCATTCAACACCTGATTTACTTGACAAAAAGCACATCTCAATAGGTAGTCCAGGTATGTCATGACATAACACAAGTGGGGGGTGGGCCTTTCCTCTTTTGTTCTCTATTGCTTCTCAAGCAAGGGGGAGGTCAATGACATCACAGATTCCCATCTGACCAACTCCTAGACTGCGCTACTCCTTGAAGTTTTCAGTTGTGTCTAAAAAACACTCGTTTGCTCAGAAATATATATATTTTTTACCCTTTACTGTCTGTACTTTATTGTATTTATACTTGGGATATTGCTTTTCAATAGTAAAAGTTCAAACATCGCTGAAGGCCATTTTTGAGGTTGGGGATAGGCATTAGGGGCAGTTTGAATGATGAGCGATGTTTGAACTTTTACTGTTGAAAAGCAATATCCCAAGTATAAATACAGTAGCAGTGTGGTTTTATGACTTTATAGCTGTGCCAGCTAGTGATCACTCTGCAGAGCTGCCTCCAGAAGAATATTCATGATGACAAATTCGAACCTGCGTTTCGCACCGCAAGAAAATAATCCTGCAGCAACAGGAAATGTGGATTATAATTAATGGGCATTTTTGTAGGGGTTGATACATTTTTCGCGAAGGGAAAATCAAGTCTGGAATTTCAGAGTGTAAATTACAAACTTTCGATGCCTTTTTAAACCTCGAATACACTACAAGTTTACATTTCTTGTTATGCCAGACATTTCATGCAACAAAAGAGTGATCTAATTAAGATCCTAGATCTGCATATCTCCATGCCAACTGACAGTGCCCAGGCCTAGCATTACCAGACAAAGATATGGGAAAAAGGTGTATGGGGAAAAGACTGTTTGACCTTATCACTCTCTAGCTGGACTTGTAATGTGCCTGAAGATCTTTGAGTGCCTCAATACAGATGTCGTATTGTAAATTGAGCCAGTTTGCTACAGCAGGAAAATAATCCTGCAGCGACAGGAAATGTGAATTATTATGTGGATTATAATTAATGGATATTTTCTTTGTAGGGGTTGATGCATTTTATATTATGGAAAATCAAGTTAGAAATGTAAAAGTGGAAATTACAAATTTTAGAAGCCTTTTTAAACCTTGAATACACTACAAGTTTGCATTTCCTGCAGTACAGGAAAATGATCGTTAACAAAAGAGTGATCAAATTAAGATCCTACGTCTGTACCATGGGAGGATTATTTAGAATGACCAACCTTCCCTGAGAATTCCCCTTCCAGTTCTCAATAGGTGGGCTCCCGAGTGGTGCAGCGGTCTAAGTCGCTCTGGATAAGAGCGTCTGCTAAATGACTTAAATGTAAATGTAAGGCACTGCATCTCAGTGCTAGAGGCGTCACTACAGACACCGTTTTGATCCCGGGCTGTATCACAACCGGCCGTGATCAGGAGTTCCATCTTAACTGACTTGTCTAGTTAAATAAATCAACATTTCCCAATGCCTACAATTTGACCTCAAGTAACATCTGTGGAAGGATGGAAGCATATTGGGTGACGTAGCCGATGATTACGAAGCTCCAAGTCCGGTCATGTGTAACAGGTCCTTCCACCTCATACATGGTGTTGATAGGATTTCACATGCCTAATTTGTGCTCTCGTTGCCATTGGTTACACTCTTAGAAAACAAGGTTGAGAACCTAAAAGGGTTCTTCGGCTGTCCCATAGGAGAACACTTTGAAGAACCCTTTTTGGTTCCAGGTAGAACAGTATAGGGTTCAATGTAGAACCCGTTCCCCAGAGGGTTCTACATGGAACCTGAAAGAGTTCTACCTGGAACGAAAAAGGGTTCTCCTATGGGGACAGCCAAAGAACCCTTTTTTTCTGAGAGTGTATATTTCGAGTTGAGGGTACAATTCCTACAGTATAACAGTGAGCTGAAAAAGCCCAATTATGGTAATTGTTTCGGTGATGTTCTGTGTGCGCACATAGTTTACACATGGAGCCACTCTCCTATTCAAGCTCTGCATTGAAACATTGTTTATAATGATGAATACCTCCATTTGATTCCATTAGCCAAAGATGATTAATTCACTGTTAGCGAGCTATTTTCGAAGGCGAAAAGCGAGCTAGGAGTTTAAGTTAAGTGTCCAGTTTGATTGATTTCTTTCTGTACACAAGAGAGGTAACTCTATGAATCAGGTAGAGAGGAATGTGAGACACAAGGGGTATTTCAATCAAATCAAATGTTATTTGTCACATGCTTTCTAAACTAACAGTGAAATGCTTACTTACGGGCCCTTCCCAACAATGCAGAGAAAGAAAATAGAGAAATAATAGAACGGAATAACACATAATAATAAATACACAATGAGTAACGGTAACTTGGCTATATATACGGGGTACCAATACTGAGTCAATGTGCAGGGATACGAGGTAATTGAGGTAGATTTTTATTTTATTTATTTATTTTACTAGGCAAGTCAGTTAAGAACAAATTACAGCCTTATTCTAAAATGTGTTAAATAGTTTTTTTCCCGCTCATCAATCTACACACAATAACCCATAACGACAAAGTAAAACAGCTTTTTAGACATTGTTACACATGTATTAAAAATAAAACACTGAAATATTACATTCAGACCCTTTGGCAGCGATTAGAGCCTTGAGTCTTTTTGGGTATGACACTACAAGCTTGGCACACCTATATTTGGGGAGTTTCTCCCATTCTTATCTGCAAATCCTATCAAGCTCTGTCAGGTTGGGTGGGGAGCGTCGCTGCAGAGCTATTTCCAGGTCTCTCCAGAGATGTTCAAGTCCAGGCTCTGGCTGGACCACTCAAGGACATTCAGTGACTTGACCTGAAGCAACTCCTATGTTGTCTTGGCTGTGTGCTTAGGGTTGTTGTCCTGTTGGAAGGTGAACCTTCACCCCAGTCTGAGAGTCTGAGCACTCTGGATGAGCTTTTAATCAAGGATCTCTCTGTACTTGGCTACGTTCATCTTTCCCTCGATCCTGACTAGTAGCCCAGTCCATTCCGCTGAAAAACATCCCTACAGCATGATGCTGCCACCACCAGGCTTCACCGTAGGGATGGTGCCAGGTTATCCTCCAGACATGATGCTTGGCATTCAGGCCAAAGAGTTCAATCTTGGTTTCATCAGATCAGAGAATCTTGTTTCTCATGGTCTGAGAGTCCTTAAGGGGCCTTTTGGCAATCTCCAAGCGGAATGTTGTGCCTTTTACTGAGGAGTGGCTTCCGTCAGGCCACTCTACCATAAATTGGTGGAGTGCTGCAGAGATGGTTGTTCTTCTGGAAGGTTCTCCCATCTCCACAGAGGAACTCCGGAGCTCGGTCAGAGTGACCATCGGGTTCTTGGTCACTTCCCTGACCAAGGCCCTTCTCCCCCGATTGCTCAGTTTGGCCGGCGGCCAGCTCTAGGAAGAGTCTTGATGGTTCCAAACTTCTTCCATTTAAAAATGCTGGAGGCAACTCTTTTCTTGGGGACCTTCAATGTTGCAGAAATGTTTTGGTACCCTTCCCCAGATATGTGCCTTGACACAATCCTGTCATGGAGCTCTACGGACAATTCCTTCAACCTCATGGATTGGTTTTTGCTCTGACATGCACTGTCAAATGTGGGACCTTATACAGACAGGTGTGTGCCTTTTCAAATCATGTCCAATCAATTCAATTTACCACAGGTGGACTCCAATCAAGTTGTACAAACATCTCAAGGATGATCAATGGAAACAGGATGCACCTGAGCTCAATTTCGAGTCTCATAGCAAAGCATTTGAATACTTACAGTGCCGTGAAAACATTTGTCACACTTAAATGTTTCAGATCATCAAACAAATTTTAATATTACACAAAGATAACCCAAGTAAACACACAATACAGTTTTTAAGTGATAATTGTATTTATTAAGGGACAAAAGCTATCCGAACCTTCGTAGCCCTATGTGACAAAGTAATTGCTCCCCCTTGTTAAATCATGAATTAACTGTGGTTAATCACATTTTTTGGAAAGCCGAGTTCAATTTCACTAGCCAAACCCAGGCCTGACTACTGCCAGACCTGTTGAATCAAGATATCACTTAAATACAACCTGTCTGACAAGGTGAAGTAGGCCAAAAGATCTCAAAAAGCAAGATATCATGCTGCGATCCAAATAAATCCAGGAACAGATGAGAAACAAAGTAATTGACATCTTTCAGTCTGGAAAGGGTTACAACGCCAGTTCTAAAGCTTTGGGACTCCAGCGAACCACGGTGAGAGCTATTATCCACAAATGGAGAACATTTGGAACAGTGGTGAACCTTCCCAGGAGTGGCCGGACTACCAAAATCACCCCAAGAGTGCATCGACGACTCATCCAAGAGGTCACAAAAGAACCCACAACAACATCTAAAGAACTGCAGGCCTCACTTGCCTCAGTTAAGGTCAGTGTTCATGACTAAACTATAAGAAAGAGACTGGGCAAAAATGGCATCCATGGCAGAGTTCCAAGGCGAAAACCACTGCTGACCCAAAAGAACATAAAGGCTCATCCCACTTTTGGCAAAAAACATCTTGATGATCCCCAAGACCTTTGGAAAAATATTCTGTGGACTGACGAGACAAAAGTTGAACTGTTTGGAAGGTGTGCGTCCCGTTACATCTGGCCTAAAAGTAACACAGCATTTCAGAAAAAGAACATCATACCAACAGTCAAATATGGTGGTGGTAGTGTGATGGTCTGGGGTCAGCATGGTGGTGGTAGTGTGATGGTCTGGGGCTGCTTTGCTGCTTCAGGACCTGGACAACTTGCTGTGATTGACGGAACCATGAATTCTGCTCTCTCCCAAAGAATCCTGAAGGAGAATGTCCGGCCATCAGTTCGTGACCTCAAGCTGAACCTCTGCAGCAGTACAATGATCCAAAACACACCAGTAAGTCCACCTCTGATTGGCTTTAAAAAAACAAAATTAAGGTTTTGGAGTGGCCTAGTCAAAGTCCGGACATGAATCCGATTGAGATGCTGTGGCGTGATCTTAAAAAGGCAGTTCATGCTCGAAAACCCTCCACTGTGGTTGAATTAAAACAATTATACAAAGAAGAGTGGGCCAAAATTCCTTCACAGCGATGTGAAAGACTCATTGCCAGTTATCGCAAACGCTTGATTGCAGTTGTTGCTGCTGAGGGTGGCACAACCAGTTATTAGGTTTAGGTGGCAATTACTTTGTCACATAGGGCCATGAAGGTTCGGATAGCTTTTTCCCTTAATAATTAAAATCATCACTTAAAAACTGCATTTTGTGTTTACTTGGGTTATCTTTGTGTAATATTTCAAGTTGTTTGATGATCTGAAACATTTAAGTGTGACAAATGTGCAAAAAAAGAAGAAATCAGGAAGGGGACAAATACTTTTTCACAGCACTGTATGTAAATAAGGTATTTCTGTTTCTTAATTTTAATACATTTTCAAACATTTCTAAAAAACAGTTTTCACTTTGTCATTATGGGGTATTGTGTGAAAATGTATAAGAAAACCAATGTATTTAATACATTTTAGAATAAGGCTGTGAAATAAGAAGATTTTTTTTTGAATAAGTCAAGGGGTCTGAATACTTTCCAAATTTACTGTAGGTAGGGATAAGGTGCTCCTATCAGATCTTGTAGTTGCTCCAGCAACGTGTCCAAAGTTGGTGTCTGTTACACACAGAAAACACACGCATGAACACACGCACGCACACACACACACATACACACACACTGTGACCGTCATGGCTTCAAAATGGCTCTATTTAACCTACTAGTCCGGAAGGTGCCTCCCATAACACAGCAACATCCTCATTAGTGTGTGTGTGTGTGTGTGCGCATGTCTGTGTCCATTTAAAATCCTTACATGACTGTTCTCTCCCTCTCTCCCAAAGGTCAAGGATGTCTCTTTATGGATAAACATTGTGCATACTGTGGTTCTCCTTCCGTAGCCTGGAGAAGTGTGTGTGTGTGCGTGAGCGCACTTGTGAGGACTTATTTCGCTAATGACCACACAGTAATGACAAGTCTAATCCCTGTCGGAAACACACACGGCTTCTGTGTGACTAAGACTTGTCATCCTTCAATGAACATCTTTGTAAAAGTGTAAACTAATCTTCCCGCTATAGTTGTACGTGTATCTAGACTGAGAAGGGGCTGTGTCTCAATTGACAGCCTATTCCCTATTTAGTGCATGTACTGTATGTATCTACGAGGGAATGCCATTCTTATCTACACACTGCACGGGTTAGTGACAGTGTAACGGCACATCGTGTGAATAGTGTTCCATTTGTTGGAATAAATATTCAAATATTTGTTCAGGAGAACTAACTGACGGTGGAGTAATGACTTCCTGGTTGTATCTTAGGATCGGGCACTTTCAGTTATAACGGTGATTCATATGATTGCACTTGAGTCCTTATAATGGTATAGTCCACATAAAACAGAATTTGTCATCATAATACTATTGTCTTCATAATACACATGTTATTAGTCATCATAATACTATTGTCTTCATAATACACATGTTATTAGTCATCATAATACTATTGTCTTCATAATACACATGGTACTAGTCATCATAATACTATTGTCTTCATAATACACATGTTATTAGTCATCATAATACTATTGTCTTCATAATACACATGTTATTAGTCATCATAATGGTATTGTCTTCATAATACACATGGTACTAGTCATCATAATACTATTGTCTTCATAATACACATGTTATTAGTCATCATAATACTATTGTCTTCATAATACACATGGTACTAGTCATCATAATACTATTGTCTTCATAATACACATGTTATTAGTCATCATAATACTATTGTCTTCATAATACACATGTTATTAGTCATCATAATGGTATTGTCTTCATAATACACATGGTACTAGTCATCATAATACTATTGTCTTCATAATACACATGGTACTAGTCATCATAATACTATTGTCTTCATAATACACATGTTATTAGTCATCATAATACTATTGTCTTCATAATACACATGTTATTAGTCATCATAATGGTATTGTCTTCATAATACACATGGTACTAG
Source organism: Oncorhynchus nerka (assembly GCF_034236695.1). Classification (NCBI taxonomy): domain Eukaryota; kingdom Metazoa; phylum Chordata; class Actinopteri; order Salmoniformes; family Salmonidae; genus Oncorhynchus; species Oncorhynchus nerka. Next base: position 30,702,719 of record NC_088410.1, read on the forward strand.
TCATCATAATACTATTGTCTTCATAATACACATGTTATTAGTCATCATAATACTATTGTCTTCTAGGCTTGGGTGGTATACCGTATACTGTATACTGGGGTATTTAGAAATAGCCACGGGATAGTTTTTCAATACCGTCAATACCATTGAAACTATTTATTTGAAGTTTTTCATAGTACATGGCCTCACACATGAATCCAAATAAAAATATTTGTACCTACTTTTTAAGTAAGTACCTGCAGTCAAGTTGTGCAATACGTTAGGAGATAAAGTCGTTTTCATTGCAAGTTAATTAAAGCATACTGTTAGCTAGCTAGCTTACGTTAGCTGGCTGGCTTGCTAGCTAATGTTACGTGTATGAGCTGTGTAGTCATATCATTTGTATCTTTGAAAGCCATATGCATTGCTAGTTATAGCCTCATGTTAGCTAACTTTAGCTACCTGCAAAATCGTGCATGGTGCATGATAGTATGGGTTGGCATTATGGGTCTGAACAAAAGACTCCACTACGCAAGTAACCATTTATTTCACAGTACCGTTTACACCTTCTGTAGTCTCTGTATCTGACAAGTAAACTTTGATTCTACTTGATATAGTTTGTTTACCAGAGACGGTCATGTGAAGAAGAACATGGCCTGCACCAAAGTCAGATTAGGATATAGACCAAGGATTAGACAGTGTGTTTTTTTACTACTACTTTTTGCTACTACTTTCACCACTTTCCTTCTTCATCTTATCTTCGGTTGTTTACTACACTACCTTACTCACTGACCTGCCACACACAGTTTATGTACTGTAGGGTAGATTGAGGTTAGCCTGTGAATAGGCTTGCCAGCCATGCCAAAAGAGGGCAACAGTGGGAATCATTGACTAGTACATTGTTTTGGTACTACAATTGGAGAGCACTTCTTTGTCTATTCCCATTCAGCATTGTTCACACCCTCTTAAGCCTTAAAGACATGGGTGGAGCTAAGGGTTGATCCGAGCGTTCTGTACTAACTTGCCAGCTACTTCCAGACAACTAAGAGAGAGAGAGAACAGCTCACTGAACATCATTCGCCTTAGCAGAGCTGGATAGGCTGTTATGTTACCCAGAGTGTTGGTGAGTGCGACTGTGCTGTGGGATTGTCCATTCGTAAATTCAGAGCGTTCCGTGTTTAGTACATGGCCTCACAAGTGAATTCTTAAAGACATGGGGGGGCTACGGCTAAACCGGTGCAGATAAAGAAAAGCTCTCCAGTCGGTGTACCAAACGTTTATCAATTTTCAAAGAATAATTCATTTCCCATTGTTCCTCAACTGTAGTGTATGATATACAACTTTCTAGCTCCGAGTCTCGACTTTCATCAATGTAAAAAACTATTTCAAATGTTGCTACATAGGACCAAATCAAGGTGGTGGGTCACATATGAACATTTGGTTACCGCCCAAACCTATTGTCTTCAAAAAACACATGGTACTAATCATAATACTATAATGTCTTCATAATACACATGGTACTAATCATAATACTATAATGTCTTCATAAAACACATGGTACTAATCATAATACTATAATGTCTTCATAAAACACATGGTACTAATCATAATACTATAATGTCTTCATAATACACATGGTACTAGTCCTCATAATACTATAATGTCTTCATAAAACACATGGTATTCGTCATCATAATACTATAATGTCTTCATAATACACATGGTACTAATCATAATACTATAATGTCTTCATAATACACATGGTACTAGTCCTCATAATACTATAATGTCTTCATAAAACACATGGTATTCGTCATCATAATACTATAATGTCTTCATAATACACATGGTACTAATCATAATACTATAATATATTCATAATACACATGGTACTAGTCATCATAATACTATAATACCTTCATAATACACATGGTATTAGTCATCATAATACTATAATATCTTCATAATGCACATGGTTCTAGTCATCATAATACGATAATGTCTTCATAAAACACATGGTATTCGTCATCACAATACTATAATGTCTTCATAAAACACATGGTATTAATCATCATAATACTATAATGTCTTCATAATACACATGGCATTAGTCATCATAATACTATAATGTCTTCATAATACACATGGTATTAGTCATCATAATACTATAATGTCTTCATAATACACATGGTATTAGTCATCACAATACTATAATGTCTTCATAAAACACATGGTATTAGTCATCACAATACTATAATGTCTTCATAAAACACATGGTATTAGTCATCATAATACTATAATGTCTTCATAATACACATGGTATTAGTCATCATAATACTATAATGTCTTCATAATACACATGGTATTAGTCATCACAATACTATAATGTCTTCATAATACACATGGTATTAGTCATCACAATACTATAATGTCTTCATAAAACACATGGTATTCATCATCATAATACTATAATGTCTTCATAATACACATGGTACTAATCATAATACTATAATGTCTTCATAATACACATGGTACTAGTCCTCATAATACTATAATATATTCATAATACACATGGTACTAGTCATCATAATACTATAATGTCTTCATAATACACATGGCATTAGTCATCATAATACTATAATGTCTTCATAATAACATTTAACATTTAACATTTAAGTCATTTAGCAGACGCTCTTATCCAGAGCGACTTACAAATTGGTGCATTCACCTTATGACATCCAGTGGAACAGTAGTGCATCTAAATCTTTTAAGGGGGGTGAGAGGGATTACTTTATCCTATCCTAGGTATTCCTTAAAGAGGTGGGGTTTCAGGTGTCTCCGGAAGGTGGTGATTGACTCCGCTGTCCTGGCGTCGTGAGGGGATTTGGTTCCACCATTGGGGGCCAGAGCAGCGAACAGTTTTGACTGGGCTGAGCGGGAACTGTACTTCCTCAGTGGTAGGGAGGCGAGCAGGCCAGAGGTGGATGAACGCAGTGCCCTTGTTTGGGTGTAGGGCCTGATCAGAGCCTGGAGGTACTGAGGTGCCGTTCCCCTCACAGCTCCGTAGGCAAGCACCATGGTCTTGTAGCGGATAATACACATGGTATTAGTCATCATAATACTATAATGTCTTCATAATACACATGGTATTAGTCATCACAATACTATAATGTCTTCATAAAACACATGGTATTAGTCATCACAATACTATAATGTCTTCATAAAACACATGGTATTAGTCATCATAATACTATAATGTCTTCATAATACACATGGCATTAGTCATCATAATACTATTCTCCTTATAATACACAGTTACGATTCCACAAGAAAACAGGTATTGTGTCATACTATCCTCGCACAATGTGCCAATCAAAGCATAATGAAGCCATAAACAGAATCGCTGTGGCAACATAGGGCAAGCAGGATTCTAAGAATGCAGGGACAATGGAGCTTGCCAGGGTGTCTATCAGCAACTGAGACCCACAGCAAAGCAACAGAACCTCTCCTCTCTCCTCTTCATTGAAGTGTGGGCTGGGTGTTAGCCTAGCGGTTAAGAGGTTCGGCCAGTAACCCAAGAAGTTGCTGGTTCGAATCCCCAAGCTGACTAGGTGAAATCTGTCGAAGCGCCCTTGAGCAAGGCACTTATCCCTAATCGCTCCTGTAAGTCGCTTTGTATAAGAGCGTCTGCTAAATGACAAAAAAAAAGAAATAAAATACAAACTAATTTCCACGTTTCACCCCTAGCTCCCCAGGCTTGCTTCTCTACAAAACACAGCTTAATACACACATCCTCCAGAGATCCGGGACCAACAGACAGACATGCACGAGCATGCACACATAGAATTGCACGAATGCACACACACACACACACACACACACACACACTCTGGGTTGACTTAGCCTTATGATCGACCCACAGTCACTTCTTATTTCACAAGAGTAGCACCAGGAATAGAGGATTTGAATGTCTGCTTACAAATACAGGAAATTGGGGGAATGAAAAAGTTGTATAAAATAAAGATTACACAAAATAAATACAGGATCTACATTTCGTATTTAGTTTCAAATTTAAAAAAAAATGTTTTACCCCCTTTTTCTCCCCAATTTCACGCTATCCAATAACTCCCATACAGGCTCGAGAGAGATGAAGGTCGAAAGCCACGCGTCCTCCGAAACACAACCCAACCAAGCCACACTGCTTCTTAACACAGCATGCATCCAAGCCGGAAGCCAGCCGTACCAATGTGTTCGGAGGAAACACTGTGCACCTGGCGACCTGGTCAGCATGCACTGCGCTCGGTCCACCACAGGAGTCACTAGTGTGCGCTAGTGTACGATGAGACAGGGATTATCCCAACCAGCCAAACCCTCCCTAACCTGGACAACGCTAGGCCGGACGACGCTAGGCCAATTGTGCGTCAACCCATGGATCTCCCGGTCGCGGCCGGCTGCGACAGAGCCTGGGCTTGATCCCAGAGTCTCTGGCGGCACTGCTAGCACTGCAATGCAGTGCCTTAGACCACTGCACCACCCGGGATGCGACAAACAACATTTTAACGATGTTTGCATAGGTTGTCTGAACGCACATATACAATGTGTATATCATGAGCAAATGGCGTTTTGGCTTCATGTACCAACAACTATGAAATTAATCAACGAATCACACTCACATTAATCAAGTTAACAATATACTGAGGTGCCTCTATGGATCATACATTCATAATGTTTGTGTTATAGACAAGCAATTTGTGTTATATATACATGCAATATGTGTTATAGACAAGCAATATATGTTATAGACAAGCCATTTGTGTTATAGACAAGCAATTTGTGTTATAGACAAGCAATATGTGTTATAGACAAGTAATATGTGTTATAGACAAGCCATTTGTGTTATAGACAAGCAATATGTGTTATAGACAAGTAATATGTGTTATATACAAGTAATATGTGTTATAGACAAGCCATTTGTGTTATAGACAAGCCATTTGTGTTATAGACAAGCAATTTGTGTTATAGACAAGCCATTTGTGTTATAGACAAGCAATATGTGTTATAGACAAGCAATATGTGTTATAGACAAGCAATATGTGTTATAGACAAGCAATATGTGTTATATATACATGCAATATGTGTTATAGACAAGCAATATATGTTATAGACAAGCCATTTGTGTTATAGACAAGCAATTTGTGTTATAGACAAGCAATATGTGTTATAGACAAGTAATATGTGTTATAGACAAGCAATATGTGTTATAGACAAGTAATATGTGTTATAGACAAGCAATATGTGTTATAGACAAGTAATATGTGTTATAGACAAGTAATATGTGTTATAGACAAGCAATTTGTGTTATAGACAAGCAAAGTGTGTTATAGACAAGCAATTTGTGTTATAGACAAGCAACTTGTGTTATAGACAAGCAACTTGTGTTATAGACAAGCAACTTGTGTTATAGACAAGCCATTTGTGTTATAGACAAGCAATATGTGTTATAGACAAGTAATATGTGTTATAGACAAGCAATATGTGTTATAGACAAGCAATATGTGTTATATATACATGCAATATGTGTTATAGACAAGCAATATATGTTATAGACAAGCCATTTGTGTTATAGACAAGCAATTTGTGTTATAGACAAGCAATATGTGTTATAGACAAGTAATATGTGTTATAGACAAGCAATTTGTGTTATAGACAAGCAACTTGTGTTATAGACAAGCAACTTGTGTTATAGACAAGCAATTTGTGTTATAGACAAGCAATTTGTGTTATAGACAATCAACTTGTGTTATAGACAAGCAATTTGTGTTAATGACAAGCAATTTGTGTTAATGACAAGCAATGTGTTAATGACAAGCAATTTGTGTTAAAGACAAGCAATTTGTGTTATAGACAAGCAATATGTGTTATAGACAAGCAACTTGTGTTATAGACAAGCAACTTGTGTTATAGACAAGCAATTTGTGTTATAGACAAGCAACTTGTGTTGTAGACAAGGAATTTTTTATAGACAAGCAATTTGTAATAGACAAGCAATTTAATTTCCTGGAGGCTGGAGTTGCTAGTGTTTATGTGTGAATGACATATTGGTAATATAAGTTAGACTGAGGTATACGAGGCTGAGGTTACTAAGTGTAAATGTGTAAACAACATATTGGTAATATAAGTTAGACTGAGGTATACGAGGCTGAGGTTACTAAGTGTAAATGTGTAAACAACATATTGGCAATATAAGTTAGACTGAGGTATACGAGGCTGAGGTTACTAAGTGTAAATGTGTAAACAACATATTGGTAATATAAGTTAGACTGAGGTATACGAGGCTGAGGTTACTAAGTGTAAATGTGTAAACAACATATTGGTAATATAAGTTAGACAGAGGTATACGAGGCTGAGGTTACTAAGTGTAAATGTGTAAACAACATATTGGTAATATAAGTTAGACTGAGGTATACGAGGCTGAGGTTACTAAGTGTAAATGTGTGAATGACAGCTGCTATGACAGAGATACAGATCAAGTGCATAAAACCCAATACTATCCTCTTGGGTTTACAGGTAGGAAGAGAATATATAAGTTAGACTGAGGTATACGAGGCTGAGGTTTACTAAGTGTAAATGTGTAAACAACATACTGGTAATATAAGTTAGACTGAGGTATACGAGGCTGAGGTTACTAAGTGTAAATGTGTAAACAACATATTGGTAATATAAGTTAGACTGAGGTATACGAGGCTGAGGTTACTAAGTGTAAATGTGTAAACAACATATTGGTAATATAAGTTAGACTGAGGTATACGAGGCTGAGGTTACTAAGTGTAAATGTGTGAATGACAGCTGCTATGACAGAGATACAGATCAAGTGCATAAAACCCAATACTATCCTCTTGGGTTTACAGGTAGGAAGAGAATACTGCCAATGATACTGTAGCTATGGCTGCCTTATGCTCTACGGCTCTTCTAACTGGGCGCCATGGCAGCTCATATGTTTGTGGTAACCTAGGCTACCTCGTCTGCTGCTAGGCAACGACATGACAATACCATTGATTTGCACTCGATAGATGCAAGGCCCGAGAGTTTTCAAGATAAAAATATTTTCAAGACAACAAAAGGAAAACGATTGGAAAGAAGAGAACTATTCCTGTGCGCAATTGCACACAAAATATATACAAAATGTACTACCAACACAAGCTAAATGTGCCGACATTGCTAGCTCCATTCTCAAATAGCCTTTCCCTCTGCTTCAACCGAGACTGTGTCAGCTGAATAATTTAGACACCATCATCATGGTGTCATGACGGCCTGAGTGTGCAAGGTGAGCTGTCCAACTTAATAAATACCTCACGTCAGGACTCTGGTCTCGCTAAGTCGCTCACCCATGTTGCAACATTCCCCCAGAGAACAGTGTTACGCAGCTGCAATAAGTAATAACCATTTTCAATTCGATATGACAATATAATGACTCTATGCTCCTCCGCGGGAGATTTGTAGTGCTTTGTGGAGGAGCCTGGTGAGAGTATATGATTGCAAGCAGGATGCTATTTTTACTGACGCACAAACGCACGCATGCACACACACACAAACACACACACACAAAGTTGTTATGTGCCGCCTCGAAGGTGACCTGTCAAGTCAAGAGGAATATGACGACAACAGGGGTATGTGCATTGTCACAAAGTGTATATGTGTGTGTGTGTGTGTGACACTATGTGTGTGTTGACTCACGTTAACCCAGTCTGGATCCACAGGGAGGGAGACACTGGTGGCACGATCACCATACGGTCACCACCCACCAATGCCACTTGACCCCCTAGACATATGTTCCTGTCACACCATGGCAAGAGGCCATGATTAAACACACTGGTCACTACTCTGTTAGTAGACCCTGTCTTACTGCTCTCTCTTCCTACTTCTCTCTCTCTCTCTCTCTCTCTTCCTACTTCTCTCTCTCTCTCTCTCTCTCTCTCTTCCTACCTCTCTCTCTCTCTCTCTCTACTCTCTCTCTCTCTCTCTCTCTCTCTCTCTCTCTCTCTCTCTCTCTCTCTCTCTCTCTCTCTCTCTCTCTCTCTCTCTCTCTCTCTCTCTCTCTCTCTCTCTCTCTCTCTCTCTCTCTCTCTCTCTCTCTCTCTCTCTCTCTCTCTCTCTCTCTCATACGGACGATATGTGTAATACGACTTTAGCCGTTAATCATGAACAGCCTCTTGGCCTCTGCATGATGAGTGATCTGTGTGTATTTCTTCTGTCCCATGACTTTATCCAAATTAAATGTTATGTTCGCAGGACAAGGTGAGATACGGAACATTGATAAGACATTCACACCAATCAGCAGCTCGTATTTGGAGACTGAGCTTCCAATAGAGGATAACATTTTCTCTCTCTCTCTCTCTCTCTCTCTCTCTCTCTCTCTCTCTCTCTCTCACACACACACACACACACACACACACACACACACACACACACACACACACACACACACGATCAAGGGTGAAAGGCTGGCCCACTTATTAAACATTGATTTCTCATCTCAACTCAACTCTTCAGTATCTCTCTTCCTATCCACAGTGGCAGTTCTATTTTAAAGAATGTACTAACTTACACTCAAAGTCTAGGGCCACTCAAACCTCATTAAAAACACAGTGACACACACACAGACGCACGCACGCACACACGATCAAGAGTGAAAGGCTGGCCCACTTTGAGTCGATAAAGAGACTCAACAAGTGCTCCCAACACATTCAGCAGAGAACTCCATTACGCAATCAAGCCCCAACACAACACTGTCCTGATGTGTTCTGCTACAGAACTGACTTTACTGCTTTTTCACCACTTCACACTTTAGCATATACACAGAAAGTCCTTCACTTAAAATCGTACTGAAAGTTAGATTTCAGCTAATGCCTTTCATATAGATACAGCAAGAGCAGTGTAAAACCAAGAAACTAGGCCTTTGACCTTGATCCTACAGTGAGAAAAAAAAAAAAAAAAAAAAACACACACACACACACACACATACATACATACATTCTGCTGTCCTGTCCTGTTGTCTCAGGCACTACTGTGTCCTTATCTACCTAATTGGATTCATCAATGGGCTTTAATTAGACCTAATGATCAGGTGGTCTGACTCCTGGGAGGCTGTGAGGGACTTGATGTCCGTATGGTGGAGGTAAGCCACTCCACAGCTACAGGTCCAGACAACTAAGTCAACATGTGTTATCTAGACAAGGCCTTTAGTAACCTGATACAATGCATTGCAGCAGCACTGTGTTTTTATTCAACTGTATATTGAGGCGTCAGGTAGCCAAGTGGTTGGAGAGTTGGGGCAAATCCGTCGTTCAGCCCCTGAACAAGGCAGTACATAAGAATTGGTTATTAACTGACTTGCCAAGTTAAATAGGTTCAATTAAAACATAAAATGGTATTTATTATATTACTTGGGTGGATGTGATTGTATGTGTTATTAGATGTGTTCTGACCTACATGTGTGACAACCCATAGACTTGAATAACAGAACATATAGCTTACGCTCAATGATAAACCATGCGGTGTTTTCTGAATTACAGCCTTGCAGAAATGGACTTGTTTCCCCTTGCACTGAAGGGTCCCAGTGCAATGAATACATGTCATGTTTATTGTTAAAATACCATTTCATAGGCCCACGGAATCCTTTAAAAGGTTGTTCTTTAGAGACATTGACTGTAATTCTGGGACTTGGCAATAAGGCTGTGCAGAGGATGAGCTAAGCTGTGATAGCCCACATACAGTAAACACAAATTGATTTATTGATTGGCTTGGTTGGCCCACTAACAGCACAGCTGGATATGACTGACTTCCCCCAGTGCACAGAGTGGGGGAAACCCCCACACCAATGTGAGACAACTGAAATATACTGGGGGGGGGGGAGGGGTGAAACTTTCTTACAATCATACAATCAGTTACTATCATCAACAGAAGGCGACTGAGGAAGTACGCAAACGATGGTATCAACGTGGAAACGGACAAGGGATGATAGACGAATAATGACATCAGCAGGTTTTCCTATAAATTGCTATAAATGATTTAACTGCAATTAATACAAAATGTATCAAATCGACCTAAAGGAAAAGCTTTAATGTTTGTATTTCTACTTTAATACTGATCAAAGGGAAATATATATACTGGGGAATAGCCTTCTGTAGCCTAGCAAATGTATGCAAATGTCTATAATGAACTGTCTCTGGTGTGACATCTGTGTGACATCAGAATTTGGGTAGCCTACCTGATACACACGCAACGTTATTTTACGCGACAGGAATTGCACTCTCCAACTATTCTCCATTGCATTGCAAATGCAAGTATAAGCAATGGTGACGTGATCTATGAGTGTATCTAAATGTTATTTTTCCTTACCGTACAAGGCATTTCGCGTTATCTGGCCTCCCATGACTACAATTCCAGTCGGCAGCCCTTATATCCCAGCTCTCAATATTCAAACACTTGCGGTGTTGATGCACAATCCAACGCCGACAACATGATTGGAGGCTACATCCAGAGCGGTCGTTCTTTCTCCCGATTGGAATATAAACACAGTGCACTCCAGGTCCCCTAAGCACCAAGCAGAGCGGTAGTGAAGGCTGCTCCTCCATTCACTGTGCGCTCTCAGTGCCTTGAGCCCCACTCACACACAGACATTTACATAAAAGGTGGAGTCAAGACAAAGCGTCATTAACGCACTCGCTGCCAGTTTCCAACAATCGTAAAGGATACGAGTAACATGGACACCTGGACAATTTCAGGGTAGGCTTTACCCTATAATAGAATAGAATAAAATACAATCGAACATTGCGTTGCCTTCCGGAGAGAATTTGTCTTGCAAATCATTTTAAAGCACTGTCAATCTAAAACGAAGATGTGAATAGTTTACAATGGAGAGTGTGGACATAGCCAGACTACGTGAGAGCTATAGGCTATGCTGGAGCTCTCGTTCTATGGGCTTATCTCTCACAGTGTCCTCCCCTCTCTCTCATGAGTAACCACACTATGTTTGGGTCCAGAGTGGGGCAGAGGAACCAAGTGGTCACATTCTTTACCCTCAGCACTCTGCCTTTCACCTCAAGTGAGTCCCTTCTTCTTCCTGGTGTGCCTCGGGGCCCCTCTGCCCCTGGCAGACAGCCTGGGTGACCCCTCAAGAGTCACGCCTCTGACTTAAGCTGTCATCACGTATCCACGGTGACATCGGAGCCCCTCCGCCTCGGAGTAGTTTACATTAGCCTCAAGGATGCTCGCTGCTTAGATATCTCTTAAGGGTGATAATGGCTTTGTGAATGACTAGGGGTGACAGATGTAAGTGATATTGGCAAAAAGGGTGAATGAACAGGCTTCTATCGGGGTTGGGGTGGGTGGTGGGGGATCTTGGGAAAGCAACCAATGTTAAGAATAGTTGAACGCATATAGGCCTACTATCTTGACCTTCTGTGTTGTATAATGAATGAAAAATCCCCCTCCAATCAATCATTCATGATTGACACGTGCCACCGCTATTGCAATTGACTGAAAAAAGAAGGATTAGCGAAACAACCTTATAGAGCCTATTAAATGACTAGTGTATTCTAATTCCTAATTCTATGGAGCCAACACTGTTCAAAATAAGACATTTCGATCTATGCAAGGGGAATTCTATTCATTTTACCCAGTGAGACATGGCATTGTTGTGTGAGGGTGGTGTCATAAAGGTTCCGTTTGGAGTATTCAGAGGAGAGTGATGAAAACAACTGGTTAGCTAAGCCCTTCTTGTTTGAGTTGAAAACATTACCATTGAATCATGCTGACAATAATATTTACCATTTCCCTCTGTAACGATTACGGCTACGTAACCATAACAAACACTTGAGGCGAGATGGTGACTTCAATCTCAACTAAATCAGGGCCGCAAACCGAAGGTTCGTTTTTGTAGATCATACTCACACATGGTGTGCACATTTTGAATGCTCCCACAGGACCACCGGGCCAAAATAAGTAAGAATGGGTGTGTGTGTGTGAGTGAATGAGGAAAGCTGGTGTTGTCTGACAGGGCTCAGTTTCAACTGTTTGTCATGTCACCAATTGAGGTCGCGCTAGTTCCTAGGGTGATCATGCCAAGCTTGACCAAAAACCAGGTCCCATGAACGGACTCGGACCGACTTCCTGCTGGCTTTCCCTTGTAGACCGTCATGTCTTCTTAAAGATAGATGCTAAATGTAGCCTAATAACAGTTCAACACCGGTTCAACACTTCCTTCAATTTCCTGACATTCATGAAGACACGCTCAGCGAAAATCACTTCTGTCTATTGTCTTCCTGTTTTTAAGGACAAGACCTCCTCCATGCTTGCCATTCTAATCTTTTAAGTGAGCCTCTTTGACCATGGCCCTCAGTCCTATATCTGTTACATGACTAAGTCTGTAAAGTTGGGTTCTTTGTGAATCCGGGCGTAAATACTGTATCCTTACATGACTCACTAAAATAAATAAAAGTGGTCTGGTTCTGGGATGTTGACCTACAGGCACTGTCACGGCAGATTTCCACTTCCTCTGAAGAGGTGAAACAAGAATTGGACCAATACGCAGCGTGGTAGGTGTCCATGGTTTTTAATAAGAAAAACTCAACATGAACACAAAAACAATAACCGTGAACTAACCGAACCAGTCCTGTGTGGCACAAACACTGACACATGAAACAATCACCCAACCAAATACCCAAAGAATATGGCTGCCTAAATATGGTTGCCAATCAGAGACAACGATAGACAGCTGCCTCTAATTGAGAACCAATCTAGGCAACTATAGACATACAATTTACCTAGACAGGGTACAGCCCCATAAACATACAAACCCCTAGACAAGACGAAACACATAAAACCTCCATGTCACACCCTGACCGAACCAAAATAATAAAGAAAACAAAGATAACTAAGGCCAGGGCGTGACAGGCACTCTCATGACAGCCCCCCCACACACACACACACACCCACACACACAAGCACACTCACTCCAACAGAAACCCACTTTTGTTTTAGTGTCTTTGGGAAAGCTTTATGCTCCTTATTGTCTTGACTCAGAGGGTAAGCCCTGACAGCCCTGGCTCGTTCCATTAGTAAGTACACCAGCTGTCCTGGTCTGTCCTATCCCACAACATATTTTTGGGCTACGTCCTGTTTAGCCTCAGCAGTGATTGCCAAACACACACACACACACACACACACACACACACACACACACACACACACACACACACACACACACACACACACACACACACACAGAGTTTAGGATTTATGACTACTCCATTGTGCGTTCGTTATCTGTGGTGGCACCAGACTACAGGCGGTGAGAATTTTATGTCCATTGTAATGGGAATATGGGTCGAGAATACTGGCTTCAGTACATCTGTCATTCTCAAATAAAATAAAAAGAAAGATAGAATCATTAATAGGTCTTTTTGTTAATTAGTTTGATTAGTTTCTGCCTTTGTTAATTATCTAAAAGATATTGAGGTTGTGTCTCAGGTCAATGTGATTGACTGTGCCTAGTGATTTGTTTAAAATGGATACTTCCTATGGGAAATTAGCCTTAGTGTAGACAAAGATGCAAGCACGCACGCACGTGCGCACACACACACACACACACACACACACACTACCTAAAGGGGAACATGCACGGTGTTAAGTTACACTGTATGCTAACAGAATGTCAGTTGATCATTAACTGTCTGCTTCCTAGTTCTGCTACAAGAACAAACACGTTTGTTCGCTTCTGGCAGTTTGGTTGTTTGCAAATCAAATATTCCATATCTACTACCGGTGAAAAGGTTCAAACAAAGAAACATATGAGGGTATCTGTGGGAATTGATTGGAGATGTTTGACTGATGATTTTAATTTCCAATACAAGGATCAGGCCTCATCGCTGTGCTAAAGTGTCTGATTCAGTTGATGACGTTATCTGGTACAGTGCCTTGCGAAAGTATTCGGCCCCCTTGAACTTTGCGACCTTTTGCCACATTTCAGGCTTCAAACATAAAGATATAAAACTGTATTTTTTTGTGAAGAATCAACAACAAGTGGGACACAATCATGAAGTGGAACGACATTTATTGGATATTTCAAACTTTTTTAACAAATCAAAAACTGAAAAATTGGGCGTGCAAAATTATTCAGCCCCCTTAAGTTAATACTTTGTAGCGCCACCTTTTGCTGCGATTACAGCTGTAAGTCGCTTGGGGTATGTCTCTATCAGTTTTGCACATCGAGAGACTGAAATGTTTTCCCATTCCTCCTTGCAAAACAGCTCGAGCTCAGTGAGGTTGGATGGAGAGCATTTGTGAACAGCAGTTTTCAGTTCTTTCCACAGATTCTCGATTGGATTCAGGTCTGGACTTTGACTTGGCCATTCTAACACCTGGATATGTTTATTTTTGAACCATTCCATTGTAGATTTTGCTTTATGTTTTGGATCATTGTCTTGTTGGAAGACAAATCTCCGTCCCAGTCTCAGGTCTTTTGCAGACTCCATCAGGTTTTCTTCCAGAATGGTCCTGTATTTGGCTCCATCCATCTTCCCATCAATTTTAACCATCTTCCCTGTCCCTGCTGAAGAAAAGCAGGCCCAAACCATGATGCTGCCACCACCATGTTTGACAGTAGGGATGGTGTGTTCAGGGTGATGAACTGTGTTGCTTTTACGCCAAACATAACATTTTGCATTGTTGCCAAAAAGTTCAATTTTGGTTTCATCTGACCAGAGCACCTTCTTCCACATGTTTGGTGTGTCTCCCAGGTGGCTTGTGGCAAACTTTAAACGACACTTTTTATGGATATCTTTAAGAAATGGCTTTCTTCTTGCCACTCTTCCATAAAGGACAGATTTGTGCAATATACGACTGATTGTTGTCCTATGGACAGAGTCTCCCACCTCAGCTGTAGATCTCTGCAGTTCATCCAGAGTGATCATGGGCCTCTTGGCTGCATCTCTGATCAGTCTTCTCCTTGTATGAGCTGAAAGTTTAGAGGGACGGCCAGGTCTTGGTAGATTTGCAGTGGTCTGATACTCCTTCCATTTCAATATTATCGCTTGCATGTTTGGGATGTTTAAAGCTTGGGAAATATTTTTGTATCCAAATCCGGCTTTAAACTTCTTCACAACAGTATCTCGGACCTGCCTGGCGTGTTCCTTGTTCTTCATGATGCTCTCTGCGCTTTTAACGGACCTCTGAGACTATCACAGTGCAGGTGCATTTATACGGCGACTTGATTACACACAGGTGGATTGTATTTATCATCATTAGTCATTTAGGTCAACATTGGATCATTCAGAGATCCTCACTGAACTTCTGGAGAGAGTTTGCTGCACTGAAAGTAAAGGGGCTGAATCATTTTGCACGCCCAATTTTTCAGTTTTTGATTTGTTAAAAAAGTTTGAAATATCCAATAAATGTCGTTCCACTTCATGATTGTGTCCCACTTGTTGTTGAATCTTCACAAAAAAATACAGTTTTATATCTTTATGTTTGAAGCCTGAAATGTGGCAAAAGGTCGCAAAGTTCAAGGGGGCCGAATACTTTCGCAAGGCACTGTATATTACAATAAGGGGACATTAACCTTGTGGGAGGTATCTGTACCTTGATCAGTCGATCAGTCGATTCTGTTACCAGTCTGTACCAAATCTAGAACAGTTTGATAGATCAAGAACAGACGGTCCTTTATGATGTCAAACTATAGCTGAACAAACATCAGCACATCATTTTAATGGCACCTGGAAACCAGTCGGACATGTTTCCAAGAAAAACGTAGCATTCTGCTGCAGCCTGGGTTATTATATTAGCATAATCCTGCCCTCCACATACAGACACACATCTTCTCCCACCTCCTGACCTAACACACACACACACACACACACACACACACACACACACACACACACACACACACACACACACACATATGCACGCACACACACACACAGAACAGGTGTGTGATGTCAACAACTACAGACCAGTATCCCTTCTTTCTTTTCTCTCCAAAACTCTTGAACGTGCCGTCCTTGGCCAGCTCTCCCGCTATCTCTCTCAGAATGACCTTCTTGATCCAAATCAGTCAGGTTTCAAGACTAGTCATTCAACTGAGACTGCTCTTCTCTGTATCACGGAGGCCCTCCGCACTGCTAAAGCTAACTCTCTCTCCTCTGCTCTCATCCTTCTAGACCTATCGGCTGCCTTCGATACTGTGAACCATCAGATCCTCCTCTCCACCCTCTCCGAGTTGGGCATCTCCGGCGCGGCCCACGCTTGGATTGCGTCCTACCTGACAGGTCGCTCCTACCAGGTGGCGTGGCGAGAATCTGTCTCCTCACCACGCGCTCTCACCACTGGCGTCCCCCAGGGCTCTGTTCTAGGCCCTCTCCTATTCTCGCTATACACCAAGTCACTTGGCTCTGTCATAACCTCACATGGTCTCTCCTATCATTGCTATGCAGACGACACACAATTAATCTTCTCCTTTCCCCCTTCTGATGACCAGATGGTGAATCGCATCTCTGCATGTCTGGTAGACATATCAGTGTGGATGACGGATCACCACCTCAAGCTGAACCTCGGCAAGACGGAGCTGCTCTTCCTCCCGGGGAAGGACTGCCCGTTCCATGATCTCGCCATCACGGTTGACAACTCCATTGTGTCCTCCTCTCAGAGCGCTAAGAACCTTGGCGTGATCCTGGACAACACCCTGTCGTTCTCAACTAACATCAAGGCGGTGGCCCGTTCTTGTAGGTTCATGCTCTACAACATCCGCAGAGTACGACCCTGCCTCACACAGGAAGCAGCGCAGGTCCTAATCCAGGCACTTGTCATCTCCCGTCTGGATTACTGCAACTCGCTGTTGGCTGGGCTCCCTGCCTGTGCCATTAAACCCCTACAACTCATCCAGAACGCCGCAGCCCGTCTGGTGTTCAACCTTCCCAAGTTCTCTCACGTCACCCCGCTCCTCCGCTCTCTCCACTGGCTTCCAGTTGAAGCTCGCATCCGCTACAAGACCATGGTGCTTGCCTACGGAGCTGTGAGGGGAACGGCACCTCAGTACCTCCAGGCTCTGATCAGACCCTACACCCAAACAAGGGCACTGCGTTCATCCACCTCTGGCCTGCTCGCCTCCCTACCACTGAGGAAGTACAGTTCCGCGCAGCCCAGTCAAAACTGTTCGCTGCTCTGGCCCCCAATGGTGGAACAAACTCCCCTCACGACGCCAGGACAGCGGAGTCAATCACCACCTTCCGGAGACACCTGAAACCCCACCTCTTTCAGGAATACCTAGGATAGGATAAAGTAATCCTTCTCACCCCCCCCCTTAAAAGATTTAGATGCACTATTGTAAAGTGGCTGTTCCACTGGATGTCTTAAGGTGAACGCACCAATTTGTAAGTCGCTCTGGATAAGAGCGTCTGCTAAATGACTTAAATGTAAATGTAACAGAGTCTGCCACCTATCCCTGAGTGTCTGGTGAAATGGAATAGGACAGCAGATGCTTAAGGGGGAACGTTGGACCTGGTCTCCTGCGGACCGTATTGTCTGACTCTGAGAGGGCCGTGTGACGCGTGTGGTGCAAACATTACCCCTTTTCAGAGCCAGCCTCCAGCGTCCAATCACTGGGCCGTGTGACGCGTGTGGTGCAAACATTACCCCTTTTCAGAGCCAGCTTCCAGCGTCCAATCACTGGGCCGTGTGACGCGTGTGGTGCAAACATTACCCCTTTTCAGAGCCAGCCTCCAGCGTCCAATCACTGGGCCATGTGCAACATATTACTAGGTTACACTACAACATTATATGATCTGAGAAAGAGGGGATGAGAGAAAGAGAGAAGAATGGAATGGCTATCAAGTAAACATTATGTCACTATGTACGGAACATTCAAAATTATTATATTGTAGCAAAACCATATGGTAATATATAAACGCAATTTAATATTTTACAATATCATATGATCTGAAAGATACAGGTAACCAACATGAAGTGTCTTAATAGGGCGTTGGCCACCACAGTCTGCCAGAACAGCTTCAATGCGCCTTGGCATAGATTCGGCAAGTGTCTGGAACTCTATTGGAAATGCGACACCATTCTTCCACAAGAAATTTCATCATTTGGTGTTTTGGTGGTGGAAAACTGTCTCAGTGCAGCTCTAGAATCTCCCATAAGTGCCGTTGCTTGAGTTGATCTCATTGGGTTGAGATCTGGTGACACGCACGCACGCACGCACGCACGCACGCACGCACGCACGCACGCACGCACGCACACCCTATGCTCCTTTGAGACCCCTCTTTCAATGTCACTGAGATCTCTTCTTCTAGCCATGGTAGCCAGAAATAATGGGAAACTGGGCATTTTTATACATGACCCTAAGCATGATGGGATGTTAATTGCTTAATTAACCACACCTGTGTGGAAGCACCTGCTTTCAATAGACTTTGTATCCCTCATTTACTGAAGTGTTTCCTTTATTCTGGCAGTTACCTGTACATCGCCTAATTTGACTCAGACATCAAGTCGGTGATCATAGTAATCATGTAATCAAGGATAACCAAGACAACTCAATAAGATAGCAGCACAAATTATAGCTAGTGTATACGTAAGAGTTAAACGCATTATCTTGGGCATAATAGACGACGCAGGGAAAGCACACATTTACTGTAGAGATTTTCCAAATTTATAAGCAAATTCATACTTTCTCATCTTTTGGTTGCTTTTTGGTTGCCAGAAACGCATCCCAGTCGTTCGATCAGGGGGAAACCATATTATCCTTCTTGCATGATTTCTGTCTCGTCCAGAAAATCAATGGGGCTCAGAGGTCATAGCACAGTGTCTTAGAGTTCAATCAGTACAGCATGTGGTATATCCCACCATAATACAATCAACCCTAAACCCTCGTCTTGTCAGTGTATATTACACCACTATCCAACATGCCCGAGAGGGCGGACGACTCCGTGACATTTATTAGCGAAGGTGAAAGTTTGAGCCGATTACGTGTCTTGTGTAACATAGTTGTCATCGGGACTGATGGAAGGGAAGTGGAGAGGTGATAATAAGATCTGTCAGTCTTCTTTAATATCGTGCTGAGTCGCCAGGCGGATTATTGTTAAGAAACGGCGTATTGTCTCCGGCAATGCAACAGAGAATGTCACTTCCATGCCTATGGGGCTACAGTGAAATGTGTTGGTGTGGAGGGATATCTCAAAATATGTTACGGAAACAGTGTGCGGGTTTTAGTGGACGGAATGACTTTGGGACATAACTTGTTTCTCCGTAATATAGTACAGTACCTATTCTAAGGCCCAAGGTTCAGTCATGTGTGACTGTTTCAAACGTATTTAAGTAACTTGTTTAATCGAATCAACTGAATTACTGAAATTCTTGATGGACACGTATTAGTATCAAAACCGTGTCAAAACACACGTTTGAGGTTAACTGTTGCAGGAACCTAGTATTGTAGAGACTAAAACCACAAAGGCCCGACATCGTCCTCTTTCCTTTACCCACTAGGCCTGCACTAGATACATGTGGCTGTAATTCCTCACCAAATATACCAAGACAGCTTTAAATTGCAGTTCCGATCATAATAGAGTGTTTATTGTTCGTTACAATAGTGTAATGCAGAACAGCTGTTCCAACCGGGAAACATATTTTCATACATTTGCTTGAAAGGATGACATTTTCCATTAATCAGTGACCGCGCTGAATTAGCGGTTACGAAATCCCCGTTCGTTGAATCAGCATATCTGTGTCGGGTGGGTGGGGGGTGGGGGTGGGGGGTTGTATGTGTGTGTGTGTTGAATCGGTGTGTATACTTCTCTTAACTTTGGCTGGTGGATGGCGATCCGAGTTGGCCCTCTGTGCGATTGTGACTGCACTTCCTCATTTGGCCTCTCCTTCTTCCTCCTCATCCTCCTCCTCCTCTCCTTTATCACTCTATCTATCTCTATTACTAATCTCTTCCCTGGTTTGATCCCCTCCTTCATCCACGCTTCGGATCGTCATTGAAACTGATTTGATCTGAGACCAGATGAACAGGAAGGGAAACAATGTGACTGCCTTGTGAAAGCCAACAATGGCATTTGTCCCATAGAGAGGATTGCCTTGGATGCAGCAACAAGCAACAGCATCCAGTCACTGTTTCTAATAGTTATTTAACAACAGCTTTTTTAATTAGGCCCTGGAAAGGCCACCAAAAGATTTGTCAAGGGCCCCATCTGGCCCAGGCCCCCAATGGGAAAAAGAAACAGTAGCAAGAGGCAGAGAGGCAGATTGGGGCATTTCTTCAGGGTATGGTTCCATTCCCAGTGCACTAATTGGTAGGAGCTGATGTGTGTATCAGGTCTTCGCTGCCGGATGCACACAAACACACAGGGAGACGTCTCATCCCTGTCTGTCTGTCTGTCTGTCTGTCTGTCTGTCTGTCTGTCTGTCTGTCTGTCTGTCTGTCTGTCTGTCTGTCTGTCTGTCTGTCTGTCTGTCTGTCTGTCTGTCTGTCTGTCTGTCTGTCTGTCTGTCTGTCTTGTCTGTCTGTCTGTCTGTCTGTCTGTCTGTCTGTCTGTCTGTCTGTCTGTCTGTCTGTCTGTCTGTCTGTCTGTCTGTCTGTCTGTCTGTCTGTCTGTCTGTCTGTCTGTCTGTCTGTCTGTCTGTCTGTCTCTCTCTCTCTCTCTCTCTCTCTCTCTCTCTCTCTCTCTCTCTCTCTCTCTCTGCCTGAGGGAAGGAGGGAAGAACGTGAGAGAGAGAGAAGGAGTCACCATAAACAAGTGGAAGCGGCCTCTCACTTAAGGGCAGAGAAGACGGTCTCAAAGTGTCATGAGGACTTGGGGGTGATTCAGGAGGGTACTCCCATGTGCTGTTGTCCTGTTTTGATGTAAATCAGTCACTTTTTCAAGGACGGAGTCGGATTGAAAAGTGTGTGTGTAGTGTGCGTGGCGGGGAGGGGGTAAATGTGTGTTTGTTGGTGTGTGGCTGAGTTTGTGTATGTGTGTATGTGTGG
Source organism: Oncorhynchus nerka (assembly GCF_034236695.1). Classification (NCBI taxonomy): domain Eukaryota; kingdom Metazoa; phylum Chordata; class Actinopteri; order Salmoniformes; family Salmonidae; genus Oncorhynchus; species Oncorhynchus nerka. The sequence goes on from NC_088410.1 coordinate 30,723,729, forward strand.
ATTCTACAGACTAAAATACAACCTATCTGTACTCCACAGTTGAGACAGAGTGAGTATCTGGGAACTGTATGACAACTGAAAACTGACTGCATTTCTACTTTCCCCTAAAATGATCCCTCTCAGCAGGAGGGTTAGAAGGGGGCTTGTTCTGTCATAAAAGCGGCGTAATCTAGAAATGCAACCGCCACAGTGTGTCTGTGTGTGTGTGTGTGTGTGTGTGTGTGTGTGTGTGTGTGTGTGTGTGTGTGTGTGTGTGTGTGTGTGTGTGTGTGTCTGTGTGTGTGTGTGCGTGTGCGTGTGTGTGTGTGTGTGTGTGTGTGTGCGTGTGTGGATTACATCAGAGCTGACTTTAATCACCCTGGGATAGAGCAGTCAGAGGGATAACAGGGTCGCAGCAGAACAGTCACTACAGTCAGACACTTCCCACTGCAATAGAGAACCATGGGAAAAGTCCCATATAGGATCTAATAAGGAAGAGTGAACGGGCCAGATAGGACCTGTACGACACAGAATTCTGTAGCTATTAGGGAGCCCAGGTTTAGTCTTCAATGGGAGCAATGGGGGCCTCTTAGGGGTTGGGATGGGGAGAGGGGGGTAATATTGTTCTCTAGGGGTAAAGGGCATTCGGGCTTACTTTCTAATTCTCTCCTTATTTCTCTCTCTCGCTGCCTCTCTTTCTCTCTCTCTCACCACTGAGCACCGTGCTGCAGTGTTTCCGATAATCTGCTGTGGCCCATGTGAGCAGTGGATTACATATTTATTCAGGGAGTTTTCATCCCGGCTCTACTGCCAGCTGTCACCCACAGCATGGCCATGGGAGAGTTACAGGAGTGTGTGTGTGAGAGAGAGAAAGAGGTATTTAGCATGCCGGCCAGGCTTAAAGAGACTTATGGTGACACTGAGGGGTGTTTCACTGCGAGAAAGAAGATCTCGATAGATCAGTTGAGTTATACAGTATATTTTACAAATCAATGAATTACATTTATATTCTTTTCACATGTCAACAAACATTTCTGTTATAGAGACTCAATACTTACAGCTGACCAATGGAGTGAATGTTTGGTACCATTTGACCAGTCAAGTGTTGACATAATCCATAAATCTATGTTGTCTGTTTACATACTAGTGTATGTACATACTACATACATACTAGTGTATGTACATACTAGTGCATACTATTTCATTTCTATGTTGACCGTAGACTAACTCTATGACTGTGTATGACAGCTCTCGCTACGGTCACGCATTGGCCTACTCTCCCCTAAGGCTGGGGATATGTGGAAGTGAAAGAGAGAGGAGATAGACAGAGAGAGGGAGAGAGAGAGAGTCTGTGAGAGAGAGTCGGAGCGCGAGTGACAGAGAGAGAGTGTCAGAGAGAGAGAGAAAGAGAGAGAGAGAGAGAGGGAAGAAGATAATGTGAGAGAGAGAGAGAGAGAGAGAGAGAGAGATTTTAGACTCACTCACACAGGGGACTGTATGTTTTTGACCACAACACTGCCATCCACCCCCGAGGCAAGACTGTCTCTCGGGTTGTTGGTAAGCAACTGACAACATGCAAGTCTTTCTGTTTTTAGCTTTGATGTAGCCTTACAAGAGTTACACACACACACACACACACACACACACACACACACACACACACACACACACACACACAACCCTCGTGTAAGGTGCCTCTGCAGACTGATCAAGCGAACAAATCACACAACAACAAAAAAAGCAGCTTATGTCCTACACTGAACCCATCCACCCCATAGTGTTACTGAAAAACAAAACACATCATTAAAATCATGCCGTAAATTGTTTCAATGTTCTTTCCTGTAAACCAAACAAACTTGTGGTCTGGGTAAAATACATATTATGACTAATATGGCTTCATGCTGTTCTCATCTGCATGACCTGTTCTGGGCACATTGTGCAGAGCCTGGTCGATGACACACGGCATGTGTTTGATCATTGAGCCGTTTATGCAATGCCTGACTACATGTGGATGAATAAATGAATAATGCATTCTATTCGTGCAGAGAGAGTGAGAGAGAGAGAGAGAGAGAGAGAGAGAGAGAGAGAGAGAGAGAGAAACACAGGGAAAAAATCACACACATGTCCATAAGAGAGACAGAAACGGTGGTCAAATCAAATCAATTTTTTTAATAGCCCTTCTTACATCAGCTGATATCTCAAAGTGCTGTAGAGAAACCCAGCCTAAAATCCCAAACAGCAAGCAATGCAGGTGTAGAAGCACGGTGGCTAGAAAAAACTCCCTAGATAGGCCAGAACCGAGGAAGAAATCTAGAGAGGAACCAGGCTATGAGGGGTGGCCAGTCCTATTCTGGCTGTGCCGGGTGGAGGTTATAACAGAACATGGCCAAGATGTTCAAATGTTCATAGATGACCAACAGGGTCAAATAACAATAATCACATTGGTTGTTGAGGGTGCAACAGGTCAGCACCTCAGGAGTAAATGTCAGTTGGCTTTTCATAGCCGATCATTCAGAGTATCTCTACCGATCCTGCTGTCTCTAGAGAGTTGAAACAGCAGGTCTGGGACAGGTAGCATGTCCGGTGAACAGGTCAGGGTTCCACAGCCGCAGGCAGAACAGTTGAAACTGGAGCAGCAGCACGGCCAGGTGGACTGGGGACAGCAAGGAGTCATCAGGCCAGGTAGTCCTGAGGCATGGTCCTAGGGCTCAGGTCCTCCGAGTGAGAGAAAGAAAGATAATTAGAGATAGCATACTTATATTCACACAGGACACCGGATAAGGCAGGAGAAATACTCCAGATATAACAGACTGACCCTAGCCTCCCGACACATAAACTAGTGTAGCATAAATACTGGAGGCTGAGACAGGAGGGGTCGGGAGACACTGTGGCCCCATCCGACGATACCCCCGGACAGGGCCAAACAGGCAGGATATAATCCCACCCACTTTGCCAAAGCCCAGCCCCCACACCACTAGAGGGATATCTTCAACCATCAACTTACCACCCTGAGACAAGGCCGAGTATAGCCCACAAAGATCTCTGCCATGGCACAACCGAAGGGAGGGGCGCCATCCCAGACAGGAAGATCACGTCAGTCAATACCGGGTTAGGTCAAGTACCAACTCCGTCCTCACGGATCTCTTGTCTCTTTGATTTGATCAAACTCCTTAACAAAAAGATATACACAGTTCTTTCTATCGAGCTGTTTTCCCTACCTAGCTCCTGCTAAGAATAAACACATTCACTTTCCTATCAAACTCCATGCCAATTTTACCAGGTGCAAATTCTTTAACCGTAATTTCCGTCTCCCGAGTAGCGCAGTGATCTAAGGCACTGCATCTCAGTGCTAGAGGCGTCACTACAGACCCTGGTTTGATTCCAGACTGTATCACAACAGGCTGTGATTGGGAGTCCCCTAGGGTGGTGCACAATTGGCCCAACATCATCCGGGTTAGTGTTTGGCGCGGTAGGCCGTCACTGTAAATAAGAATTTGTTCTTAACTGACCTGCCTAGTTAAATAAAAAACAAATACAAATACAAAAAATATATAGATCTAGTTACAAACAATCTGTGTCACTAAATCAATGGAGGACAGATCTCTATCAGAATAAACATAGAGAGTTAGAGACATTTTTTTACTGTCACTCCATAATGATACAATTATGCAAAATGCAGATATTGTGGCCCATTCAAATTGAGAGATTAAAAACGATCACAGTCAACCATGGTACAGGTGGCATGACACCATCTATACGCATCAAACAAAAACAATCACAGTCAACCGTGGTACAGGTGGCATGACACCATCTATACGCATCAAACAAAAACAAACACAGTCAACCGTGGTACAGGTGGCATGACACCATCTATACGCATCCAACAAAAACAATCACAGTCAACCGTGGTACAGGTGGCATGACACCATCTATACGCATCAAACAAAAACAATCACAGTCAACCGTGGTACAGGTGGCATGACACCATCTATACGCATCAAACAAAAACAATCACAGTCAACCGTGGTACAGGTGGCATGACACCATCTATACGCATCAAACAAAAACAATCACAGTCAACCGTGGTACAGGTGGCATGACACCATCTATACGCATCAAACAAAAACAATCACAGTCAACCGTGGTACAGGTGGCATGACACCATCTATACGCATCAAACAAAAACAATCACAGTCAACCGTGGTACAGGTGGCATGACACCATCTATACGCATCAAACAAAAACAATCACAGTCAACCGTGGTACAGGTGGCATGACACCATCTATACGCATCCAACAAAAACAATCACAGTCAACCGTGGTACAGGTGGCATGACACCATCTATACGCATCCAACAAAAACAATCACAGTCAACCACGGTACAGGTGGCATGACACCATCTATACGCATCAAACAAAAACAATCACAGTCAACCACGGTACAGGTGGCATGACACCATCTATACGCATCAAACAAAAACAAAAACAATCACAGTCAACCATGGTACAGGTGGCATGACACCATCTATACGCATCAAACAAAAACAAAAACAATCACAGTCAACCGTGGTACAGGTGGCATGACACCATCTATACGCATCCAACAAAAACAATCACAGTCAACCATGGTACAGGTGGCATGACACCATCTATACGCATCCAACAAAAACAATCACAGTCAACCACGGTACAGGTGGCATAACACCATCTATACGCATCAAACCAAAACAATCACAGTCAACCATGGTACAGGTGGCATGACACCATCTATACGCATCAAACAAAAACAATCACAGTCAACCATGGTACAGGTGGCATGACACCATCTATACGCATCAAACCAAAACAATCACAGTCAACCGTGGTACAGGTGGCATGACACCATCTATACGCATCAAACAAAAACAATCACAGTCAACCACGGTACAGGTGGCATGACACCATCTATACGCATCAAACAAAAACAATCACAGTCAACCACGGTACAGGTGGCATGACACCATCTATACGCATCAAACAAAAACAATCACAGTCAACCACGGTACAGGTGTCATGACATCATCTATACGCATCAAACAAAAACAATCACAGTCAACCACGGTACAGGTGGCATGACACCATCTATACGCATCAAACAAAAACAATCACAGTCAACCACGGTACAGGTGTCATGACATCATCTATACGCATCAAACAAAAACAATCACAGTCAACCATGGTACAGGTGGCATGACACCATCTATACGCATCAAACAAAAACAATCACAGTCAACCATGGTACAGGTGGCATGACACCATCTATACGCATCAAACAAAAACAATCACAGTCAACCATGGTACAGGTGGCATGACACCATCTATACGCATCAAACAAAAACAATCACAGTCAACCATGGTACAGGTGGCATGACACCATCTATACGCATCAAACAAAAACAATCACAGTCAACCATGGTACAGGTGGCATGACACCATCTATACGCATCCAACAAAAACAATCACAGTCAACCATGGTACAGGTGGCATGACACCATCTATACGCATCAAACCAAAACAATCACAGTCAACCACGGTACAGGTGGCATAACACCATCTATACGCATCCAACAAAAACAATCACAGTCAACCATGGTACAGGTGGCATGACACCATCTATACGCATCCAACAAAAACAATCACAGTCAACCATGGTACAGGTGGCATAACACCATCTATACGCATCCAACAAAAACAATCACAGTCAACCATGGTACAGGTGGCATGACACCATCTATACGCATCAAACAAAAACAATCACAGTCAACCATGGTACAGGTGGCATAACACCATCTATACGCATCAAACAAAAACAATCACAGTCAACCATGGTACAGGTGGCATGACACCATCTATACGCATCAAACAAAAACAAAGTACAGTGGATAAAAGGACAATTAGCCACTTCTAAAGAAACGTCTTCGATGGGGTATAAGGTGGCAGGCTTTGGCGCAGGCATTTACGGTACCAGTCAAACGTCTGGACACACCTAGTCATTCAAGGGTTTTCTCTTATTTGGACTATTTTCTACATTGTAGAATAATAGTGAAGACATTAAAACTATGAAATAACATATATGGAATCATGTAGTAACCAAAAGAAAAGTGTTAAACAAATAAAAAGAGAGTTTATATTTGAGATTCTTCAAAGTCGCCATCTTTTACATTGATGACAGCTTTGCAAAATGGAAAATAGGAAAAATATCCTATTAAGGATCGTACCCTTTTTTTCAATTTTTGCCTAAAATGACATACACAAATCTAACTACCTGTAGCTCAGGGCCTGAAGCAAGGATGTTTGATGCGTATAGATATTCTTGACACCATTTGGAAGGAAACACTTTGAAGTTTGTGGAAATGTGAAATTAATGTTGGAGAATATAACACATTAGATCTGGTAAAAGATAATACAATCATCATCTTTGAAATGCAAGAGAAAGGCCATAATGTATTATTGCAGTTTAGGCGCAATTTAGATTTTGGCCACTCGATGGCAGTAGTGTGTGAGCAAAGTTTCAGATTGATCCTGTGAAGCATGGCAATACTGGACAATATTTTGTATCAAGTCTGCCCCAAATGTACCAAATTGGTCAATGGATACATTTTCAAGTACATAACTATAGAGAACATACAAAAATTATATGGTACGATGGTATGATATAATACAAAATGTAAGGAATGTCATATATGAGGGATCATTAGCTTACACACAAACTTTCACACATCTAAATGGCTTGGTGGGGTGGGTGTGGAACCAGAGACAGCAGGGGTTCACACGTTAGAACCCAGTTCCTACATTTGAATATACAAATGTATTTTATCAAACAAAACTATGCTACATTTTAGCTCTGGGAACCTCAGGATGACAAATCAGAGAAAGATTACTGAATGTAAGTACATTATTTACCTTCAGAGGTGAATGTATCAAACCAGTTGAGGTGATAAAAGTTTTGTTGTTGTGCAATCTACTCAAACAATTGCATGGTATTTTATCACTGTAATAGTTACTGTAAATTGGACAGTGCAGTTAGATTAACAACAATTTAAGCTTTCTGCCCATACAAGACATGTCTATGTCCTGGAAAGTTTGCTGTTAGTTTAGTGTCATGCTAATCACATTAGCGTACGTTAGCTCAACCGTCCCGGTATAGGGACACCCATCCTGTAGAGGATAAAGAAAACCCTTGAATGAGTAAGTGTGTCCAAACTTTTGACTGGTACGGTACATTATAGTTACCTGATAAAATTGCACATCATTTAATATTATTAATACAGTTAAAATGTCATTTCTGACCAAAAAAGATCATCAATCATTTCGTTGTATAACCCACCGTAAAGCGAGGCATGCACTTCAGTTTGAAAGGAACCATAGTTACAGAAAGGACAACCTGGACACCTTTATTTAGGGGACTGTTGGTGTATCGACCAGTCTCAATAGCGAGAGTGGCCAATGCCACATCTACATTTTGACAAAGACCTTCCCATGTTGCTTAGATACAACGATACGTTCATAGGGTTCTGTCCCAAAAGTGCATTTAACAAGGCAGTAGGTTTGTTACTTTCCGGCATGTTCTTTAAAAGTGCTGATTCAAAAGTATTACGGTCATTTCTACAATACACTCTATTCGTATCAGTGAGTCATATGGATGGAGTTAAAAAAAAGGCTTTGACATGGAAAACGTTTATTTGCAGTTGCAACATCACAAGCCCATAAAAATACACGCTTACATAGACATTAATTCGGCATGCTGCAAAATCTCAGCCACTTTTAAAAAGACATAGCCACTGGAGTTTTCCAGCCCAAATCGCCTTGAATCGCCGCATTTAGTATTTACCCACAACAAGGTCAAATCTGCAGGCATGGTTAAAAACAGCATTAAAAACAAGTAGAGTAAAATATCTGTTCCCCCATACTGCTGCATCATAATTCATAATAGCTAGCACCAAACAGTTTATTGAAACATTTAAAAGGTAGCACACCCATGCATTTACACTTTGCAATAATGTGACCGAGGGCATCATTCACATGGTTAGCGATGTACTTAACAGACACATTGTAATCCACACATTCATTAATAATCAACCCCAGATACTTGTCCTCACTGACAACATCTAGTATGACAGAGCCACTGGACAAAATAAAAAAGTGTACTAGGCCCTGCTGACGAAACACATGCTGTCTCTGTTGCACCTATTGGTTCACTGTGAGGAACTGTGGACTGCAGTCTCGGGTTAATTTGACCTCTGGTCTGCATAAGGCCCAGAGTTGTTCTTGGTCAGGTCACATGGTCAGGGAAACTCATTGCCTTACACATGGGTTATGTCCTCACACGGTTGGAATGTTTTCAGTGAGGTGTGATGTCAAACGTGTGTAAAACCACATTTCAAACCAATAAGAGACATACAGATGTAAGATCTTAATTTGACTAGTTAGCTACAGCAGGAAAATAATCTGTCCAGCAACAGTAAATGACAATTATGTGGTTTATAATTCATGGATTTATTTTTGTAGGGCTTGATAGATTTTGCGTTAGGGCAAATCAAGTCTGACATTTTTAAGTGGAAATAACAAACTTTAGAAGCCTTTTTAACTCTTGGATACACTACACATTTTCATTTCCTGCCGTGCAGGAAAATTCAAATCAACAAATGAGTGATCAAATCAAGATCCTACATCTGTATCGGATGTTTAGCTGATGACATCATGTCAGCTTACTTGTCATGTTGTTGCTCCTCTGTGCTTCCATTTATAAAGAATAATCCTCCTCAAAACTATAATTCATTCCATTTCTAACACAATTATGACTTGAAATGCTGAACAAATGATTTAATTGGTGTTTTTGCCAAGTTTCTTTTTGTTCACTCTGAAAGGAATATTCTTTATTTTATCATGAGCATAAACATACATACATGGCTCGTTATCTTGTTAATAATGTGGTTTTGGAAAAATACATGTTTCATGAAAAATGTTAGTATCAGGTTACTTTAGGACAAGCCAACAACTACTCTCAGTCAATAGTTCCTCTTTCCAGAGCTCTCCGCAAAAATGTCTCATGTCCAGTTTTATTCGATAATTCACGGATAACTAAATTGGAAAATGCGCAGATTAAACAGTTCTATTTCACACACAACACAGGCCATTCAGGGGCTGACAACATACCAAGCAAATTCAATCATTCCTTCTCCGAAAACTCACTCAAATCATTTGATGCAACAGCAACGGTAGTCTTAGATGAACATGACAGAAAGGGCAGTCACATGGGGAACTGCAGAGAGTGCATTGGCAAGGAGTTAGTCTAGTGTGGTGGTTAAATCTGTCCGGGCTGTGGCGTGTTGTTTTCCATGTCTGTCATGATAATAAGCAAAGAGTCTGCTGCTGTACAGTATGGAAACGGGCTTTTGGAGTATAGTATTGTAGAAATGTTGAAAGAATATCTGAAAGATATGTCAACTTAGTATCCAGAATAAAATAATAAAAGAAGTACAGTATCCCAGCAAGAGCTTTGTGGCAGCAGTCCCACAAAATTTCACCACTGCACCTGACTATGAGAAACCCACACAGGAATCCATTTGTTACTCAGCACTCCATACAGATCAATTCTGACTTTGCAACTGGCCCTTTCAGATATTGGATTGTTACTGTGCACTGTATGCCCTTGTTCTTGCAATCCAGTCAGGTACTTTCTCCAATACTACGTAAAATCTTCATAATACTTTCTGGATTTTTACCCATCAAGCAATTCAAAATAAACTACATGACCAAAAGTATGTGGACACCTGCTTGTGGAACATCTCATTCCAACATCATGGGCATTAATATGGGGTTGGTCCCTCCCCCCTTTGCTACTATAACAGCCTCTACTCTTCTGGGAAGGCTTTCCAGTAGATGCTGGAACATTGTTACAGGGACTTGCTTCCATTCAGCCGCAAGAGCAATGCTGAGGTCAGGGCACTGATGTTGGGCTATTAGCAATTATTAGCAAAAATATTACCAATTCATCCCAAAGGTGTTCGATGGGGTTGAGGGATCTGTGCAGACCAGTCAAGTTCTAGGCCAGTCAAGTTCTTCCACACCGATCTTGACAAACCATTTCTGTATAGACCTTGCTTTGTGCACAGGGGCATTGTCATGCTGAAACAGGAAAAGGCCTTCCTCAAACGGTTTCCTCAAAATTGGAAGCACAGATTAGTCTAGAATGTCATTGTATGCTGTAGTGTTAAGATTTCCCTTCACTGGAACTAAGAGGCCTAGTCCAAACCATGAAAAACAAGCCCCAACCATTATTTATCATCCACCAAACTTTACAGTTGGCACTATGCATTTGGGCACGTAGCGTTCTCCTGGCATCCAGTAAAATCAGATTTGTCTGTCGGATTGCCAGATGGTGATGCCTGATTCATCACTCCAGATAAAGCGTTTCCACTGCTCCAGAGTCCAATGGCAGCTAGCTTTACACCACTCCAGCTGACTCCAGCCGACAAGCCTAAGCTGATTTTAGGCTTGTGTGCGGCTTCTCAGCCATGGAAACCCATTTCATGAAGCTCCCGACGAACAGTTGACGTTGCTTCCAGAGGCAGTTTGGAACTCGGTCGTGAGTGTTGCAACCGAGGTCAGGCGATTTTTACGCGCTACGCATTTCAGCACATGGCCGGCATGTTCTGTGAGCTTGTGTGGCCTACCACTTTGCGGCTGAGCCGTTATTGCTCCTAGACGTTTCCACAATAACAGCACTTACAGTTGACCGGGGCAGCTCTAGCAGGGCAGAAATGTTATGAACTGACTTGTTTGAAAGGTGGCATCCAATGACAGTGCCACATTGAAAGTCAGTGAGCTCTTCAGTAAGACTATTCTACTGTCAATGTTTGTCTATGGAGATTGCATGGCTGTGTGCTCAATTGTATATACTGGTCAGCAACAGGTGCGGCTGAAATAGCTGAATCCACTAATTTGAAGGGGTGTCCATATACTTTTGTTTATGCACATATAGTGTGCATTACATATAGTGTGCATTACATCAATTAATGTATTGTCGATGACAATGTTTCCCAATGAACAAGGCATGAACCATTGGCATGAACCCTATGGTGTTACATCGTACAGATGTAGAATCTTAATTTGATCACTCTTTTGTTGATGAGAATTTCCCTGCACATCAAGAAATGCAAACTTCTAGTGTATTCAAGGTTTTAAAAGGCTTCTAAATTTTGTATTTTCCACTTTTAAATGTCAGACTTGATTTGCCCTAACATGTATCAACCCCTACAAATGTTTTTCCATGAATTATAATCCATATAATAATTATAATTTCCTATTCCTGCAGGATTATTTTCCTGCTGTAGCAAACTGGCTCAAATTAAGATCCCATATCTGTAAATGGACCTTAAGCTGTTTGTCTCATATTACTGTACCATCTGCTTCTGTCAGTTTAAACAGTTTAACAGCCAAAGTTCCCACTTTTACAACCCATTGTAAATACACCTGTGTACTCAGATAACAGACAGGGCTGGCTATTGCTGTAGCACTATCTAGCACCATCATTAAGCTAGAGTCATACAAGCAAGGGGAGGAAGAGAGGACGGTAGTGTCCATAGTGCCACCAAGAGGAACTGAAGTCATTATAGATGACCCGAATTCAACAGTCCCTATTACCTTTAATGATATGAAGCCATATGTCAGTGTCATAGAGTGAACTATTGACCTCAGAGTGCGTGACAACTAGCTAAATATCCTACATACAGTATGGCTATGAATATGTATGTATGGTTACAATATACAGTAGATTATATAGGAGAAGTATAAAATAATGTATTATTTCTGCTTCAACACGGTCTCATTAGAATATGTCAAAATAGTGACGTTTAACCATTATTTGTTATTTGGGCTTGGACGTTTGCTGTAGTATTGCCGTCAAGGAGGTTAGGGTTAAACCCTAGTGTAGCTAGAAGGTGTATAGAGCATGGCTGTGTAATCATCAAGGCCCGACTTTGAATGGAAAGTTACTGGCTATGTTCAGAAGTCTTGGTTGGTCCCTTGGCGTCATCGATCGCATATCTTTGTAGCAGCATCACTGTTAGGTTAAACAAGTCCGCTTGCTTAACACTGATGTAAATGCTATTTACAGGTCGCTGGTTGTGCGTAGGTCACTGTGGATCGTGGTCATTTTATGGTTTTGGGGTTAAGTCAATAACATAGCTCGCCACTTGGCCTTACAGTTTATTTCAATCACTTTGGTACAATTGTCACACGCATGTGGTAACTTAGTCTTAGTATGAAGGCACAATACAACGTTTTGAATATGAGACTTGCTGCGTTTCTGCGTGAAGTTTTGGAAATCCACCAGGGACTTCTTGAAAATAGCACCGAATCGATTGAAGAAAACTGTAATGCCCAGTACATTGTTTGAAATGAGGTCCATTTAGACATCGAAATGTAATGGTTAATCATTTAAATGTAATGGTTAATAATTTAAAATGTAATGGTTAATAATTTAAATGTAATGGTTAATAATGTAAATGTAATGGTTAATCATTTAAATGTAATGGTTAATAATTTAAAATGTAATGGTTAATCATTTAAAATGTAATGGTTAATCATTTAAAATATAATGGTTAATAATTGAAATGCAATGGTTAAAATATAGTTGTAATGTGGTTTACATAATGGTCTTAGATGAGATATGAATATAAGTATATCATGTTTAATTAGTGGTTTGTTTGTCAATAGCATTTCCAAGCTTAGCCGTTAATAGGTCTGCGTCTCACTGATTGCTCAAGCCACAGTAATCATAAATAACAATGTTCTATTAAATGAGTACTCTCCAATGACTAGAAAGGTTACGTTTTGATTCATTCATGAATAAAATGGAACTTGAGTCTATAGATATTACAATGAACAGTTGAGTAGAACAGCATGCACTGTGTGCGTGTGTGTGCGTGTGTGCGTGCGTGTGTGCGCGTGTGTGCGTGTGTGTGTGCGTGCGTGTGTGCGTGTGTGCGTGTGTGTGCATGTGTGTGTGTGTGTGTGTGCGCGTGTGTGTGTGTGCGTGTGTGTGTGCGCGTGTGCGTGCGTGTGTCTGTGCGTGTGTGTGCGTGTGTGTGTGCACGTGTGTGTGCGTGTGCGTGCATGTGTGCGTGTGTGTGCGCGCGTGTGTGCGTGTGTGTGTGCGTGTGTGTGCGTGTGCGTGCATGTGTGTGTGCGCGTGTGTGCATGTGTGCGTGTGTGTGTGTGCGCGTGTGTGTGCGTGTGTGTGTGTGTGTGTGCGTGTGTGTGTGCGCGTGTGTGTGCATGTGTGTGCATGTGTGCGTGTGTGTGTGTGCGCGTGTGTGTGTGTGCGTGTGTGTGTGCGCGTGTGTGTGCGTGTGTGCGTGTGTGTGCATGTGTGCGTGTGTGTGTGCGCGTGTGGGTGCGTGTGTCTGTGTGTGTGTGTGTGGGTACAGTAACAGCCATGCCCCTCCAATGCCCCAGCAGCAGTAATAACATCTGGGATAAAGGGCCGAGCCCCTGTTAATTAGCTGTAATGAAAGGGCGATGACATACACTCATTCAGACAGGAGCTGCCTACCCACCGTTCATTCTCTCTGGTGGTATCACTAAACAGCCTTGGATACAACTCAATGGAAAGCACTATAACAGAGGAGTACAGCAGCAGTTTAAAGGTCAACATAAACCTAATTGACCCCATAGTGGTTATATATGAGTGTAAAATAGCATATAGACTATACGCATATGGAAGGGTTCTAAGTATCGGCTTTGCTAGTGGTGTTGACTGCCACTGTCCTACTGGTGTCACCTGTTTATCCTACTGAACAACCGGACATCACCTGCTCAGCTTAATGAAGTAGAAAGCTCTTTCAGCAACCTGCCTTCAGCTATTAAGTTAAATTAATATGCCTACATATTTTACTCATCCTGACTGGCACTACCCTCTAATGCTTTCCCAATCCACCTAAAAGTGTCCAATGCATGTCTCCTAGCTGAGATATTATTACTTATTTAGACATTAATCATTCTATCCAAAACAGACATGACTTTTTCCCCCCAGATAAATATTATGCTCCTTCCAAATGGCACCCTATTCCCCATGTAGTGCACTACTTCAACCAACCGTTGAAAAGTAATACAGCATAAAGGGAATAGGGTGCCATTTGGGATGCAGGCAGGGAGAAGTGGACTGGAAGTAAAGTGTTGTTTCCCCAGAGGGATCAGTCTACAACTTGTTGCATGTCATTTTTCAGCCTCTGTGCGCGCGTGCGTGTCCTAATACCTGACCTGTCCAAGCTGCTGTGTGTGTGTGTGTGTGTGTGTGTGTGCGTCCTAATACCTGACCTGTCCAAGCTGCTGTGTGTGTTTAAACAAAGACAGATAGTCTCCCCGAGGAAGTCTCTCCTCTACTCCCTGTCACAGTGCCTTCCTGCCACACTTTCACACATTCCTAGAGTGTTCTCTGCTATTCCCAGAGGCGCTGAGACTGAGGTGAAGAGAGCATGGTCAACCTCGGGGGTCTGTTAGCTTAGAGACATCAGTCTGGGTACATCCACCTGCCCAGGGTCGTCGCCAGAATGAATCAGTTGGACGGGCCTTTGTTTTCCATAGGGGGGATTTCTTTTTTACGGGACCTCATAGGTGTGCATGTGCTTGCGCGTGCGTGCACACATTTGTTTTATGAGTGTTATTAAGACTATAGGTGGTGCGTGAGTCTCAACCTTGGGGTAGCTTACAATTTATCCTACCATTGGCTATTGGTTGAGACGCAGGGCCCTGTACGTCAGGGTTGGAAATTAGAAATGTGAGTTGGGCCAAGTTGGAGGTAATAATGCATTTAAGTTATAGTTTATTCGGCCTGCTAACTGCTAGCTTGTTTAGCCCCGGTCCGCTAATTGCTACCTTGCTCAGCCCCGGCCTACTAACTGTTAGCTTGTTAGCACAGGCCTGTTGGTTCCTTCCCCAGTCGTCATTGTCCCTGTTTCTGCTTCATGTCTGTGTGTTGACTTACTATGTGAGGTGAAGAAGAAATGACTGAGAAGCTCAACTTATTAATGGTGGATGTGGCGAGTTAAGACAATCAGATTCAAATCAGACATCCTCAAATGCACACCTACATTTGCGAGCAGCAGGCCAGGTACTTCTACGCATGCTCAGGCGCGCATGCTTCCTCCACATTGCCAGGACAGAGAAACCAGACACATGAACATAGTTTACAAGTCCCGTCAATATTGTCGTATTACCTGTAAATGATGCTTATGAAATAAATACAACGTGTTCCTCACAAGTGTAGCAGGTTGCGAACTCCGCAAACAATGTTTCCACCAAGAATGAGAACGTAAATGACTGTAATTAATACATGCATGAACAGAAGTTACAGTAACCAAATTAAGGGAATTAACAGTACATTTACTAGGACTACTGGTGAAATATGTAATGGGGAATAAATGATCAAAATGTCAATACTTTATTTGGACGGGCAAGGAGGTACCATAGGGTTGGCCAGGTCCCCTAAGGCCCAGCCATAACGCTGGCCCCGCACCCACCCACAGATCTCTCTGAGTCAGCATAGACTAAACTAGACTTGAGCATCCAGCAGGGGTCGGAAGCCATAACGCTGGCCCCGCACCCACCCACAGATCTCTCTGAGTCAGCATAGACTAAACTAGACTTGAGCATCCAGCAGGGGTCGGAAACAGGCAGCGATGTGTTTTGCCCCTTTCACAATTATTATATTTTTTTGTGTGTTTTTTTTTCTTTACTGTGAAATCATTATGAATTCAACAAAAATGTGATTCATTTAGGAATTCTGTTCCCAAATATTGCCACAAATAAATGTAAAAAAAGAGATAAGTGACTGTGTCTCAATGTAATCAAGGTAAAAAATGATTACTATTTTCAAATACAATTTATTTTTAGGCTTATTTGTGGTCAATTTACAGTGTACAAATTATTGTTATGTTTCGGCCCCCCTACCATCGGATCTGACAAATACGGCCCACGGCTGAATGTACAGTAGTTGCACACCCCTGTTATAGAGCATAGGCTATCCATTAGACCATACTGCTATTCCATACACCCCCACCAACCCATTACCCCTAGTGAAATTACATAAATCAAGTGGTTGAATTGAGTTCTTAGTGTGTGTGTGTGTGTCATCATTTACTGCCCAATCAGCATTTACCAGCATGGGCCTATATGCAAATCACAGGTGATTCAGAAGATAATGATAGTAAATGCATTCTGACACAAAGCCATATTGGAAACGTACATCTATTGTTCATTTCCAATATGGCTGGTCTGACTAACATAGATCTCTCTATCCACCTCCAGATCTATTATTACCTCCCACTGATCACACTTAGCAACCATCGCCATGGGAACCGTTTTCATGTTAAGCCTGGTCGTCAAGGAGACGTGGCTGAAAGCATAATGGGCCACTCTCTCGTGCTCCCCTTGCCTTCTGTTCTGTGTCCAGTACAAACATAGCCTGATCCCAGATCTGTTTGTGCTGTTTGAGCTCACACACACACACACACACACACACACACACACACACACACACACACACACACACACACACACACACACACACACACACACACACACACACACACACAATTATCAATTTGGTTGCAGTCCCATTTTGAATTGTCCACTCTCTCAGCTCAGCTGCCTGCCTAATCCAAATGTAGTATAGTAGTGGGTTAAAGAGGGGGCTGTGGAAATAGACTGGCTTTCATCACATTACAATATTACACACTGGATGAACAGTCTAAAGGGCACCAGAAAGGGCTGCTTGTGTGGATTGGAGTGTGTGTGTGTCTATGTGTCTGTCTGTCTGTCTCTCTTTCCCTGTCTCTCTCTGTGTGCGTATGTGTGTTGAGACAATTATGTTGCTTTGATTTGTGACAGAACCAGGTGGTTAACAAATGGATTAATGTACAGCTGAACCACTACTGGTAGTCTATACTCATATTGCTGTGCTTAATAAACAACCACAACCACAACCACAACCACAACCATTTGTCGTTGGCTTTTATGATCTATTGCAGACTACCCTTGAGAGCTACTTCAACATAATTTACCTGCTTCATTCAACTGAGTGAGTCACACAAACGTCATACAGACATATAACACACACGCGCACACACACACACACACACACACACACACACACACACACACACACACACACACACAATTATCAATTTGGTTGCAGTCCCATTTTGAATTGTCCACTCTCTCAGCTCAGCTGCCTGCCTAATCCAAATGTAGTATAGTAGTGGGTTAAAGAGGGGGCTGTGGAAATAGACTGGCTTTCATCACATTACAATATTACACACTGGATGAACAGTCTAAAGGGCACCAGAAAGGGCTGCTTGTGTGGATTGGAGTGTGTGTGTGTCTATGTGTCTGTCTGTCTGTCTCTCTTTCCCTGTCTCTCTCTGTGTGCGTATGTGTGTTGAGACAATTATGTTGCTTTGATTTGTGACAGAACCAGGTGGTTAACAAATGGATTAATGTACAGCTGAACCACTACTGGTAGTCTATACTCATATTGCTGTGCTTAATAAACAACCACAACCACAACCACAACCACAACCATTTGTCGTTGGCTTTTATGATCTATTGCAGACTACCCTTGAGAGCTACTTCAACATAATTTACCTGCTTCATTCAACTGAGTGAGTCACACAAACGTCATACAGACATATAACACACACGCGCACACACACACACACACACACACACACACACACACACACACACACACACACACACACACACACACACACACACACACACACACACACACACACACACACACACACACACACACACACACACACACACACAGCTCTGAATGTCTCGCTCCTGTATCCACTCAATTATTCCCACATTAAGGTTATGCCCCACAGGCTGCTGTGTGTGTGTGTGATATTAGCCACTCGATTGTGTGGCCTTGACGTCTCTCATCTCGTTTCCGATAAAAAAGGAACTCTGTCTTCATTTGTAAATGTGCCAAGTGAGAAAGTGCAAAAAATATATTTTTAAATACAACTGGCACACAAACACGATACACCCCTACAAACGGTGTATTCTCCATTAGTGTAGTATTTCCCTGTCCTTTTATCGAGTGGTGGAAAAAGTACCCAATTATAATACTTGAGTAAAAGTAAAGATACCTTAATAGGAAATTACTCAAGTAAAAGTGAAAATCTACAAGCAAAATACTACTTGAGTAAAAGTCAAAAAGCATTCTGTTTAAAATATACTTAAGTATCAAAAGTAAATGGAATTGCTATAATTTACTTAAGTGTCAAAAGTAAAATTAAAAGTAGAAATCATTTCAAATAACTTATATTAAGCAGACCAGACCACATGACTTTCTTGTTTTTTTATTTACTGAAAGCCAACACTCAGACGTAGTACTTTAAGATATTTTTACTTAAGTACTTTACACCACTGCTTTTATCTATGGGATAATTGTATTGGAAATGCATTTTCAAGTGTGCACTTAACGGAATAAAATGTTTTGCATGTCAGCAATCAAGTGTTCAAGATATAGGACTTTCAAAAAGCTTGTTGTAACCGGCTACATCATCATTGTACATCATCATGATGATGTGACAAGTTACCATTAGCATTTTAATGTCCTTTATCTTGAAAACTTGATTGCTGACATGCAAAACAATGTGTACTGTATCAACAGTGGAGAAATACAACATCAAAAAAATGAATAAAATAGTTTGAGTGGATTATTCCTTTTCTTGTAATTGTAATCACATTAATCCTGGTAACAATTAAACTTTTTTTAAATGATCACCCATTCATTTCAATATAATTACTATAATCTGATGGCCAGTTGCAATGATTAACAACGCTGCTGTTGGCACAGTAATTATTATTAACCACGTTGGAACACAAAACACATGAAGCAGGATGCACCAAGGGTTGAAAGCCCACCCTGACAATAATTGCTATTGTCTCCCATGGGCTACAGCAACAGAAACGAGTATAACAGAATCCTCATTCAAATAATGCATTTCATAAACCTACATTATGCAGAGTAAAAGTAGGCCGATTTGTGTATAATGAATAGAGTGAAGTGTGGAGTCGATTGTGATTACAGTCTAATGAATTTGCTAAAACCCCCAGACCATGCGAGTTTAATGTTTAATACAACCATTGAGTGTTGAGTTTGACAGCTAACCTGTAGCGATCTGCTACAGGCGCTGTTCTTCAGCACCACACCACTAGTCACGCTGGACTGGAAAGGCATGCAGGGATTATCTACGGGAGTTTGGATTCAAATAAATCCATCCATTCAGTATAATCCCTGCCCATTCCTGATTTCCAAATGCATTTAGGCCATTTTTGTGTTAGTGTTGCCTAGACGAGAGGCCTACTTTCCCATTGCTAATGGAGGGTGCTCACGTTAGAACCACTTATATGTGTGTTCACGGTTAAAAAAAAAATATATTAGATCTAATTTGTTTGCTATAAAGTGGTAAATTAAAAAAATATACAACTGAATATAACATTTCTCAATAGTTACTGACCGTTCTGAGAGCTCGGAAGTCTTTGAAATCTTTTCTGATGCAACGTTGAGATGCCCGAGACGTTATTAGCCACGTCGGATTTATGTTCAACCGTCCTGATGTGCGCTCGAACTCCAGTGGTTTTAGTGAAATGTAGTTGAATTTCTAAAGTAGCTGCCATGTTGTGTTGAAGGGGGTACATGCTACACTTTTGCCTTTGACAAAAGAGTAGAATTTATTTTGTTGCGGACGTATCGTCCAAAGACCAACTACACCGTTTTAAAAGTGGGACAAGCGGCAGCCCAGGTGTGCTGCGTGTGCTTAGAACACTGGAGAGAGCAGTTGGAAGTGAAACACCTATTTCCTATAGATTTGGACGGTATTTTCTCTGTAGGCCTACAGCCGTCACCTAAAGTTACGAGTTCTACAAAAGTAAATGATTTATGAAAAATGGAAATACAAACTTGCAAAGGCAAAAACATGTCTCTTTGTTAACATATGGGAACAAGAACACTCACCATGTCCCCACTAAATGGAATGAAGTAAATGATTTATGAAAAATGGCAACATACAAACAAATATCGCAGGAATGAATCATTCAGATGAGAAAACATGGAGATGCTATATCTATCACCAAGCCATGAATTGTGTAAAACTGCCACCTAGTGTAAAAACAATTACAACTAAATATAGACTGACATCACAGCGCAAGCAGACCGTTACAATTAGTAAAAGTTAAGATATTGACATTTAGGTCATGTAGCCTATTGATTTATTATTTTATTGGGGCCCGTGGAAAATATTTCCTCGGTTTGTGCATAAAGGCGGTTCTTCCAATAATTAATGAACACACCACCCTGCCCACCGGCAAAGAGCACCAACTCTGCCAGTCACTACCGAGCTAATGTTGTCCCAGGAAGACAATCATACGACCAACTTTTCACTTTTAACCAAAGTCTACATTGCGAAAAAAGTAGCTGGAGTCGCTGAGGTGTAGTACAGCTTAATTGTCATGGTTATGGTGCAGGTTGTCATTAGCGTTGAGCTATGAGAGCACTAACTTGCATTATTCAGTAGGCTAATTTTGAGCAGAGAAGAGAAACATGTTAATTATGTAGCGAACCCTGATTGCTCTTATTTATATGGCCATCACCAGCAAGCTTGGGAACATTTTTCTTGAATTCCTTCTAGGAAATGAAAAAGACTGTACATGGAAAATGGTTAAAGCTTTACTTGAAAGATGGTTGATGCATCACAATGAATACCTGGCGTATTATGTATATTTAGGGCATGACACATTAAGAAAATACAGATATATTGAATGATAAGTTATTACAAAAGTAAGGGTAAAAACATTTTTATTTAATAATGCTATGCTAGGCTATCGATAAACTTACACAAACACTTGTCTTGCTTTGGCTGTAAAGCATAATTTCAAAATCTGAAATGACATGGTGATTAACAAAAAGGCTAAGCTGTGGTTCACTATATTTCACTTGTGATTTCATGAATATGAATATTTTCTAGTAATATTTTTTGACCCTTGCGCTATGTTAATTAGTGTAGTTGATGACAATTCTCCTGGATCCGGGATGGGTAGTTCTAAGAGTTAAGGAGCACGGTTTGGCGGTCATGTTTCGGGAAGACACGTGACGTAACTTGACTCTCCTGAGTCCATTGGGGAGTTGGGCAATGTTATTGAAATTGGGAGAGAAAAAAAACATATCCCAGACACTCAATACAACGATTTACATAACTTGAAAACAGTTATTTTCAAACACTTTGAGATTCGTGGTGATGTGAGGAGCAATAAAAGAATGCACTCCCTTGGGCTAGGAACTTGTTGCATGTTTTGGAAAATCACTGTTTAAAAAAATAAAAAATAATCTGACCTTGTGACGTCACAGAGAAGCATTTTTTGGGGACCTTTCTTCTTATCTTTTTAACCACAGATTATAGAAACATGGTGTTTTCCAATATGTAGACACCAGTGGGGGAAAAAGTTCTCAGTTTTCATATGTCAGTAGAAGTAAAATGACTCAAGGTAAAGTGAAAGTCCCCCAGTCAATTTGACCATATTGCTGTCCTGCCTGAGCATTCAATGTGTAACAAGTACTTTTTGGTGTCAGGGAAAATGTATGGGAGTAAAAAGTACATATTTTCTTTGGAAATGTAGTGAAATAAAAGTTGTCAAAAATATAAGTAGTAAAGAAAGTACAGATACCCCCCAAAACTACTTAAGTAGTACCTTAAAGTATGTTTACGTCGTTACTTTACACCACTGGTAGACACTGGTTTGGTGATGGAGATGATGAATATGAGGTTGAAAAGTGGCAGAATTGCCCTTTAAGTTACAAGCTTAGATAAACAACCACACCTTATTTTAATGCACTGGTTTATGCAAAAAAATTTAGGCTCAGGTATGCCGGGCACATACTAGTGCTGTGTGCATGATTTTATTACCAAGGATAATGAGATAAGGCTAAAGCATAGGGCTGTTTCTTCTCAGCTGAACCAACTGAGGTCAGCAAATCAAATATATAATACAATTACATCTTGAACAGTGCATCTTTCCTTTCACGTACGTTACTATGACTAGAAACAGAAACATGGACAGTTATCTGGATCCTGGCCCTGCAATGGTTGATAATGCCTCTTCCGTTGCAACTTCAAACCTGTAGTGCTTTGTTTGTGGTACAGTAGACAGACCTCTTCACATCTCTAAATAGATCAGGGCCTTAGCATACAGTGCACTTCAGTGCCTGCTTGACAGAATACTTGCTAGGCTACATTGTCTACTTCAAAAAAAATATATATCCTGTTTACATCTTGTGTCCATCCACCCACAGCTCTAGCAGACCACCTAGGTCTGTCTAAGATGCAGCGGAAGGAGACAGAGCAGAAGGAGGTGAAGCAGCCGTTTGCACATGGACCTACCTGGGCACCAAGCAGTCATCCGTAGGCTACAGAGCCAAACCTGTAGAGCCAACTATTGCAGAAGAGGCTGGAGCAGCAGGCAGCAGAGAGGAGGCAGCAGCAGAGAGGAAGCAGAAGCAGAGAGGAAGCAGCAGCAGAGAGGAAACAGAAGCAGAGAGGAAGCAGCAGCTGAGAGGAAACAGAAGCAGAGAGGAAGCAGCAGCAGAGAGGAAGCAGAAGCAGAGAGGAGGCAGCAGCAGAGAGGAGGCAGCAGCAGAGAGGAGGCAGCAGCAGAGAGGAAGCAGCAGCTGAGAGGAAACAGAAGCAGAGAGGAGGCAGCAGCAGAGAGGAGGCAGAAGCAGAGAGGAGGCAGCAGCAGAGAGGAAGCAGCAGCTGAGAGGAAGCAGAAGCAGAGAGGAAGCAGCAGCAGAGAGGAAACAGAAGCAGAGAGGAAGCAGCAGCTGAGAGGAAACAGAAGCAGAGAGGAAGCAGCAGCAGAGAGGAAGCAGAAGCAGAGAGGAGGCAGCAGCAGAGAGGAAACAGAAGCAGAGAGGAAGCAGCAGCTGAGAGGAAACAGAAGCAGAGAGGAGGCAGCAGCAGAGAGGAGGCAGCAGCAGAGAGGAGGCAGCAGCAGAGAGGAGGCAGCAGCTGAGAGGAGGCAGCAGCAGAGAGGAGGCAGCAGCTGAGAGGAAACAGAAGCAGAGAGGAAGCAGCAGCAGAGAGGAAGCAGAAGCAGAGAGGAGGCAGCAGCAGAGAGGAAACAGAAGCAGAGAGGAAGCAGCAGCTGAGAGGAAACAGAAGCAGAGAGGAGGCAGCAGCAGAGAGGAGGCAGCAGCAGAGAGGAGGCAGCAGCAGAGAGGAGGCAGAAGCAGAGAGGAGGCAGCAGCAGAGAGGAGGCAGCAGCAGAGAGGAGGCAGAAGCAGAGAGGAGGCAGCAGCAGAGAGGAGGCAGCAGCAGAGAGGAGGCAGAAGCAGAGAGGAGGCAGCAGCAGAGAGGAAACAGAAGCAGAGAGGAAGCAGCAGCTGAGAGGAAACAGAAGCAGAGAGGAGGCAGCAGCAGAGAGGAGGCAGCAGCAGAGAGGAGGCAGCAGCAGAGAGGAAACAGAAGCAGAGAGGAAGCAGCAGCTGAGAGGAAACAGAAGCAGAGAGGAGGCAGCAGCAGAGAGGAAACAGAAGCAGAGAGGAAGCAGCAGCTGAGGCCACCACAACCAGGGCTGTCGCTCTCTCTCTCTCCTTTCCCCTCATCTCCTATTCTCTCCTCTCACATTCTATCTCACCCCCTCTCCCCTTCCTCTCCCATCCCTCCATCCTCCAGTCTGTTCACATGGGCACAGACTGGCCAGGGAGTGCCAACTTGGCCTTTGGTGCCCATTGGTTCTGCCTGGTTTCCACTGCCAAATTGGATTTTGATAAATGCTCAAGCCATTGCCATGGTTTGGCTTGTATCAGTGTGAATACAGCACATCTTATTTAAAAAATACATTTTTTTACATTTTCCTTTTTTGCGTTCGTTATTCGTGTTTAGTGCCATTTGCAAGTTTCTCTCAATTGGTGTTTGTCCTTTGTGACTAATATTTTGACACATTTGCATTGCTGCTTATCAAACACATTTTAAACACACAGGCACTTTGTTTCTCTGTGTTTCTTTCATCTACCTACACTAAATGGAATGAAACTGTACATCTACGCTGTTGGGAGTTCGGATTAGATTTGTGCCCCCTTTACCCCCTTGCAGATCCTCGATGAGCGATCCAGAAAGGACATAGAGCAGCTGCAAGAGAGAAACACCAAATTACATCACACACACACACACACACACACACACACACACACACACACACACACACACACACACACACACACACACACACACACACACAGAGCAGAACGCCCTGAGTATGGAGCTGCTCAGCTGTCCCTCGACAATCAGCACAAAGGGCATCCAACCTGAAGGTAAGGCGGCCTACTCACTGAAAACACACCCAGGAGAGCGTGTGTGTATGTGTGTGTGTGGATCTTTGCTTCTGTGTGTGAGTATGTGCCTCTGTCTGTGTGTGTGTGTGGGTGTGTGTGTGTGTGTGTGTGTGTGTATGTGTGTGTACGTGAGTATGTGGATCCTTGCTTCTGTGTGTGAGTATGTGCCCCTGTGTGTGTGTGTGTGTGTGTGTGTGTGTGTGTGTGTGTGTGTGTGTGTGTGTGTGTGTGTGTGTGTGTGTGTGTGTGTGTGTGTGTGTGTGTGTGTGTGTGTGTGTGTGTGTGTGTGTGTGTGTGTGTGTATTTCTCATCTGTGTGTGTGTGTGTCTGGAGAAGACTTCACAGATGAAAGCCCCATCCACAGAGAGATGCCTCTCAAAGTGTTGCCTACTGCGGATCAAAACATCATGGCAGCAGGACCTTACATAATAAGAGTTCTGGGAAACTAAGGTTGTTTTTTAGGTTGCTATCCACACACCCTATATTTGCTGTAAATGGTACCCTATTCCCTTTCTAGTATGCTACTTTTAACCAGGGCCCATAATGGTGCCCATAGGGCTCCGGCCAAAAGTAGTGTGCTTTATAGGGAATGAAGTTGCTATGCAATTCAAAAACTGTTATTTTTGGGGGAAAGTGGGAATTTAAAGATATTTGACTTATTCTGAAAGCTTCAAGGACTTCTAATGCAATTCAATTCCTTGTGCACTTGTGCATAACCTAGCATTCTCTCGCCTTAGGCAACTCTGTTTGTGGAGATGTGTGATGGAATTTCAGTTTGATTACAGTTTTTTTCCAATCATTTTTGGCACATTTTTCAGTTATAAGTGTTATATTTTCAAATCTTTAAGTACAAAACTGTAAGCTGACAACACTTGTAATACCCCATATGTTATTTTCCGGACATTTGATTGGAGTTTCAGACATCTTTTTTGTTTAGTCACCAATAAATCAGATTGTCACACCGATAGATCTCGATTCCCTCATCGCCTTGACCATCAGGACCGATGAGCGACTACAGGAACGACGGAGGGAGAAGAGATTAGATTTCGCTCGCCCGTCCAAGGATTCCACCTCGCCTCCGAAGCATCCCGAAAGTCCCCGAGGGCCCCGTTGCCGAGAGAACCTGAGGCGACCCGAGGTTTCCCCAAGAGTCGCCGAAGACGGCCAAGTCACCTTTTCCCGAGCCAATGCAACTAGGAAGAGATGGGCAGAACGGCTATACAGGCTCAACACAAAGAGTTGCCTGTATTGTGAGCATGTTGAGAAAATAGTACATATATAGGATACATACTCAGAAACAGGGGTATTGTCAAGCAGTTGGCCACTGTAGAAACGTAACACAGTGTTGAATGCCGTTTCTGCCCCATGAATCCCATTTTCTACCTGACCTGTCAACTGATACAGTACTACCTGTCTCTGCTTGAAATCCATTCGCTTACAGGGTATCAATGAAATTCAGATAATGAGTGGAATATGCTGTTTTATAATCTGGGTGGTTTGAGCCCTGAATGCTGATTGGCTGACAGCCGTGGTATATCAGACCGTGTATGACAAAACATGTATTTTTACTGCTCTAATTACGTTGGTAACCAGTTTATAATAGCAATAAGGCACCTCGGGGGTTTGTGGTATATGGCTAATGTACCACGGCTAAGGGCTGTGTATAGGCACTTCGCGTTGTGTCGTGCTAAAAGAACAGCCCTTAGCCTTCGTATGTAGGCCGTATACGACAACTCCTCGGGCCTTATTGCTTAAATATACAACGCAGGTATTTCAGCAGTGCATTATACACTACACTATAATCCCAAATGCTAGCACATAGAGTGACTCTTTCCACTTTGTCCTATTGAAGCACACTGGCTGATGGAGAATGATGATGTAGTATTTACAGACACACCCGTATATATGATTTGGTTGTACCTTCCAACATCAATTGTCAAATTGATACAATTATGAGGTCAAAATAAAGAAATGTAATCTTCAGCAGTTCTCAAACTATACGTTACAGTGACTATGCAGGCACTACATCATTTTGGTTCAGTCGTTATCAGCTTTGAGCAGTTTGATTTGTATTTGTATTTGTATTTATTATGGATCCCCATTAGTTGCTGCCAAAGCAGCAGCTACACTTCCTGGGGTTTATTATAGATCCCCATTAGTTCCTGCCAAAGCAGCAGCTACACTTCCTGGGGTCCAGCAAAATTTAGGCAGCCTATACAATTTTAAAACATTACAATACATTCACAGATTTCACAACACACTGTGTGCCCACAGGCCCCTCCACCACTACCACATATATACAGTACAAAATCCATGAGTATGTATAGTGTGTATGTTATCGTGTGTGTGTGTGTGTGTGTGTGTATGTCTGTGCCAATGTTTGTGTTGCTTCACAGTCTCCGCTGTTCCATAATGTGTTTTTTTAAAATCTGTTTTTAAAATGCAATTTTACTGCTTGCGTCAGTTACTTGATGTGGAATAGAGTTCCATGTAGTCAATGGCTCTATGTAGTACTGTGTGCCTCCCATAGTCTGTTCTGGACTCGGGGACTGTGAAGAGACCTCTGGTGGCATGTCTTGTGGGGTATGCATGAGAGGTATTCAACATGTCAATACCTCTCATAAGTACAAGTAGTGATAAAGTCAATCTCTCCTCCACTTTCAGACAGGAGAGATTGACAGGCATATTATTAATATTAGCTCTCTGTGTACATCCAAGGGCCAGCCGTGCTGCCCTGTTCTGAGGGAAAAACTTCAAACTGTAACCAGTGCCTGCAACCTAGATCAGGTTGTCTGTAACGGTTCTCTTGTGGTGAAGGAGAGTCGGACCAAAATGCAGCGTGTAGATTGCGATCCATGTTTAATGAACAAACGTAACACGAATCTAAATACAAACACTACAAAACAATAAACGTAACGAAAACCGAAACAGCCTATACTAGTGTAAACTAACACAGAATAAGGACATCAAGACACTATGGACAATCACCCACAAAACACTCAAAGAATATGGCTGCCTAAATATGGTTCCCAATCAGAGACAACGATACACACCTGCCTCTGATTGAGAACCACTCCAGACAGCCATAGACTTTGCTAGATAACCCCACTAAGCCACACACCCAACACCCCACAAAACCCCAAGACAAAACACACCACAATAAACCCATGTCACACCCTGGCCTGATCAAATAAATGAAGAAACACAAAATACTTCGACCAGGGTGTAACAGAACCCCCCCCCCCCTAAGGTGCGGACTCCCTAACGCACCTCAAAACAATAGGGAGGGTCCGGGTGGGCGTCTGTCCATGGTGGCGGCTCCGGCGCGGGACGTGGGCCCCACTCAATCACTGTCTTAGTCCCTCCTCCTCGCGTCCTTGGATAGTCCACCCTCGCCGCCGACCATGGCCTAGTAGTCCTCACCCAGAACCCCACTGGACTGAGGGGCAGCTCGGGACTGAGGGGAAGCTCGGGACTGAGAGGAAGCTCAGCACCGAGAGGAAGCTCAGCACCGAGAGGAAGCTCAGCACCGAGAGGAAGCTCAGCACCGAGAGGAAGCTCAGGCAGGTAGCTGAATCTGGCAGATCCTGGCTGGCTGGCGGTTCTGGCAGATCCTGGCTGACTGGCGGATCTGGAAGAGTCTGGTTGACGGGCGGATCTGGAAGAGTCTGGTTGACTAGCAGATCTGGAAGAGTCTAGTTGACTAGCAGATCTGGAAGAGTCTGGCTGACTGGCGGATCTGGAAGAGTCTGGCTGACTGGCGGATTTGGAAGAGTCTGGCTGACTGGCAGATCTGGAAGAGTCTGGCTGACTGGCGGATCCTGGCAGAGTGACGGCTCTGGCTGCTCCACGCTGACTGGCGGCTCTGGCTGCTCCATGTAGGCTGACAGCTCTGGCGGCTTCTTACAGACTGGCAGCTCTGGAAGCTCCTTGCAGACTGGCAGCTCCTTGCAGACTGGCAGCTCCTTGCAGACTGACAGCTCTGGCTGCTCCATGCAGACTGACAGCTCTGGCTGCTTCATGCAGGCTGGCAGCTCCATGCAGACTGGCAGCTCTGGCTGCTCCATGCAGACTGGCAGCTCTGGCTGCTCTATGCAGACTGGCAGCTCCATGCAGACTGGCAGCTCTGGCTGCTCTATGCAGACTGGCAGCTCTATGCAGACTGGCAGCTCAGGCTACTCCATGCAGGCTGGCAGCTCTGGCTGCGCTGAACAGGCAGGAGACTCCGACAGCGCTGTAGAGGAGGAAGGCTCTGGCAGCGCTGAACAGGCGGGAGACTCCGGCAGCGCTGTAGAGGAGGAAGGCTCTGGCTGCGCTAAACAGGCGGGAGACTCCAGCAGCGCTGTAGAGGAGGAAGGCTCTGATAGCGCTAGACAGGCGAGGCGCACTGAAGGCCTGGTGCGTGGTGCTGGCACTGGTGGTACTGGACCGAGGACACGCACAGGAAGCCTGGTGTGGGGAGCTGCCACCGGAGGGCTGGTGTGTGGAGGTGGCATAGGATGGGCTAGACTGTGAAGGCGTACTGGAGATCTTGAGAGCAGTGCTGGCACAGGACGTGCAAGGCTAGGGATGTGCACAGGAGGCCTGGTGCGTGAGGCTGGCACCAACTTCACCAGCCGACTAACACGCACCTCAGGACGAGTATGGAGCGCTGACCCAGGTGCCATCAAATCCCCGACACGCTCCGTCGGGCGAATTCCATGTTTAAAACACCAACACAGCAACTCCCTCATTACTCTCTCCTCCAATTTCCCCATTAACTCCTTCACAGTCTCTGCTTCGCTCACCTCCAACACCGGCTCTGGTCTCCTCCTTGGTTCCTCACGATAAACAGGGAGAGTTGGCTCAGGTCTGACTCCTGACTCTGCCACACTCTCCCTGAGCCTCCCCCCAATACATTTTTGGGGCTTCCTTCCGCGCCGCCGTGCTTGCTTCGCCAACCTCATTCTCTCGTAACCTTCTGCACAGTGCTCCATCGAATCCCAGGCGGGCTCCGGCACTCTCCCTGGGTCGACCGCCCACCTGTCTATCTCCTCCCAAGTTGTGTAGTCCAGATATTGTTGCTCCTGTTGCCGCTGTTGCTTCTCCTCATACCAGCGCCTCTCAGCTCTCGCGCCTCCAGTTCTTCTTTGGGGCGGCGATATTCTCCAGGCTGCACCTTGGGGCGGCTACACTCCCCTGGTTTAGCCCAGGGTCCTCTCCCGTCGAGGATTTCCTCCCATGTCCAGAATTCCTTATTACGTATCTCCTGCTGCCGCTGCCTGTTGACACACTGCTTGGTCCTGTTAGGGTGGGTGATTCTGTAACGGTTCTCTTGTGGTGAAGGAGAGTCGGACCAAAATGCAGCGTGTAGATTGCGATCCATGTTTAATGAACAAACGTAACACAAATCTAAATACAAACACTACAAAACAATAAACGTAACGAAAACCGAAACAGCCTATAATAGTGTAAACTAACACAGAATAAGGACATCAAGACACTAAGGACAATCACCCACAAAACACTCAAAGAATATGGCTGCCTAAATATGGTTCCCAATCAGAGACAACGATACACACCTGCCTCTGATTGAGAACCACTCCAGACAGCCATAGACTTTGCTAGATAACCCCACTAAGCCACACACCCAACACCCCACAAAACCCCAAGTCAAAACACACCACAATAAACCCATGTCACACCCTGGCCTGACCAAATAAATGAAGAAACACAAAATACTTCGACCAGGGCGTAACATTGTCAGTCAACCTACCAGAGTAGTTACAAACAGCACAGGAATTAAATCATCAACAATTTTACTATTTGCTTTAAAGCAGTATCCAAATCCATAGGATGTAGTGATCACAATATACAGTGCCTTGCAAAAGTATTCACCCCCCTTGGAGTTTTTTCCTATTTTGTTTCATTACAACCTGTAATTTAAATGGATTTTTATGTGGATTTCATGTAATGGACATACACAAATAGTCCAAATTGGTGAAGTGAAATGAAAAAACAAAATGGAAAAGTGGTGCGTGGATATGTATTCACCTCACCCCCTTTGCTATGAAGCCCCTAAATAAGATCTGGTGAAAACCAATTACCTTCAGAAGTCACATAATTCATTAAATAAAGTCCACCACTGTGTAATCTAAGTGTCACATGATCTTTCACATGATCTCAGTATATATACACCTGTTCTGAAAGGCCCCGGAGTCTGCAACACCACTAGGCAAGGGGCACCACCAAGTAGTTGGCACCAATGAAGACCAAGGAGGTTTCCAAACAGGTCAGGGACAAAGTTGTGGGGAAGTACAGATCAGGGTTGGGTTATAAAAAAATATCAGAAACTTTGAACCTACCACCATTAAACCAGTGGCACCATTAAACCCATCATTAAAACATGGCTTCACAACAAACCTGCCAAGAGAGAGCCGCCCACCAAAACTCACGGACCATTTTTTATTTTATTTTTTATTTATTTAACCAGGTAGGCTAGTTGAGAACAAGTTCTGATTTACAACTGCGACCTGGCCAAGATACATGAATCAGAGAGGCAACAAAGAGACCAAAGATAACCCTGAAGGAGCTGCAAAGCTCCACAGCGGAGATTGGAATATGTTTCCATAGTACCACTTTAATGTTTTTCATCAGCAGGGACTGGGAAACTGGTCAGAATTGAAGGAATGATGGATGGCACAAAATACAGGGAATTTCTTGAGGAAAAACTGTTTCACTCTTCCAGAGATTTGAGACTGGGACGGAGGTTCACCTTCCAGCAGAACAATTACCCTAAGCATACTGCTAAAGCAACACTCGAGTGGTTTATTAAGGGGAAACATTTAAGTGTCTTGTCAAAGCCCAGACCTCAATCCAATTGAGAATCTGTGGTATGACTTAAAGATTGCTGTACACCAGCAGGAACCAATCCAACTTGAAGGAGCTGGAGCAATTTTTCCTAGAAGAATGGGCAAAAATCACAGTGTGCCATACCCCTAGACATACCCCAAGAAACTTGCAGCTGTAATTGCTGCAAAAGGTGTCTCTACAATGTATTGACTTTGGGGGGGTGAACAGTTATGCATGCTCAAGTTTTCAGTTTTTTAAATCTTATTTCTTGTGTGTTTCACAAGGAAAAATATTTTCCATCTTCAAAGTGGTAGGCATGTTGTGTAAATCAAATGATACAACCCCCACCCCCCCCCCAAAAAAATCAATTTTAATTCCAGGTTGTAAAGGCAACAAAATAGGAAAAATGCCTAGAGGGTTGAATACTTGCGCAAGGCACTGTAGACATGTCTATCTGTCTGTCCTACTGAACTAGACATGTCTCTTTGTCTGTCCTACTGAACTAGACATGTCTCTCTGTCTGTCCTACTGAACTAGACATGTCTCTCTGTCTGTCCTACTGAACTAGACATGTCTCTCTGTCTGTCCTACTGAACTAGACATGTCTCTTTGTCTGTCCTACTGAACTAGACATGTCTCTCTGTCTGTCCTACTGAACTAGACATGTCTCTCTGTCTGTCCTATTGAACTAGACATGTCTATCTGTCTGTCCTACTGAACTAGACATGTCTGTCCTACTGAACTAGACATGTCTCTCTGTCTGTCCTACTGATCTAGACATGTCTCTCTGTCTGTCCTATTGAACTAGACATGTCTATCTGTCTGTCTTATTGAACTAGACATGTCTCTCTGTCTGTCCTACTGAACTAGACATGTCTCTCTGTCTGTCCTACTGAACTAGACATGTCTGTCCTACTGAACTAGACATGTCTATCTCTCTGTCCTACTAAACTAGACATGTCTATCTGTCTGCTCTACTGAACTAGACATGCCTATCTGTCTGTCCTACTGAACTAGACATGTCTATCTGTCAGTCCCACTGAACTAGACATGTCTATCTGTCTATTCTTTGACATGTCCATAAAGATTGTGCCTACAGTTGGACGTCAGTCTAGAGACTGTGATTTTGGTCCTAAATGTACAGTATCTTTCTTGATGTGATATTCAATCAAATTCTGATTTATCATAGGAATGGGATGCACATATTAACACAAGCACAAGGGGGCACTGGCTAGACACAATTCATCACATCAAGCACATCAGCACTGAAATGCTTTTACTCTCCATCCATCAGGCTTAGGGTTGCAAAGCTACTGGTATTACCAGTAACTTTGATAATAATTGTAAAAAATGTATTCATAAATAGTATAAATTTTTTATATCTGATATTGTCCATGAGTTTCTAATGGATAGACCATTTGGTTCAAGAGAAAATAGCTGAATTAATGAAAAAAGCATCTAATCAACAATGGCATTATTTTCAGTTAACTCTGCCTTCCAATTATTCCATACCTATCTTTATTAGAAAATAATTTTATTGAATTATTTCATATTTTTGACTTGAGATTAGGTCACACAGAGGGCCAGAGATAATTACAGACACCTGTAAAAATCAGAAGAACCCAAAAGGGCCACTAGATGTCTTGTGAAAGATCACATAAAATACTTGAAAGATACCACAATTCTGGTGGTTTACTGGTAAACTTCGAAAGTTTCCAGTTATATACCCCCCCCTTTGCCAGAATTATCAGGCTACAAAGATGCAGCCATTTGAAATGAAACATACACGATGTTGAAGCATAACATTATCCATGCCATGAACATTCTGACTCTTCTTATGTTTAAAATGAGACATATGCAACTAAGTGAAAACTATAGCAGACGGACAGCAGCATAGCATTCTCACGTGGCAAAGCCTTTGTCATGTTGACACCACGAGATGCATCCTGATTTCAGATATATAGTTCTCCTCATGCTTGAAGGATCGTTGTCATTTTCGCTGTCGTGGAGATGTGATTTCCCAGGCAGAGAGAGAGAGAGAGGGAGAGAAAGACAAGGGAGAGGAGGGACAGGGGGACAGAGAGGGAGAGAGATTGGGGAACAAGAGGAGAGAGGAAGAGACAGGGGTGAGAGACAGAGAAGGGAGGGATGTAAAAAAGAAGGGACGGAATAGTTCCCCAAACCATTGTAAAACACTCGTCTTCCTCTAGCAAATCCTCCTGTATATGGAAAGGTCTCTCCTTGAGTTGAGACAAAGAAAATTGAACAAGAGCCCTAATGCCAGCAACACAATAAATAGCTCTTCTTCACTCCCTCTTTTACTTTCTCTCTCTGACTCTCTTTCCCTCAAATGATTTCTCTCTCTTGCCCTCCGTTCTCTTCCACTCTCCCTCTTATTCACCCTCTTCCCCCGTCTCTCTCCTTCTGTCTCTCTCTCCCTCCCTCCCTCCCTACCCTCTTTCCCCCCGTCCCAAGAGGAAAGAGAAAGAGGTGAATCGGATGTGTCAGGAGATTGCCTGGCCAAGGAAGATGAGAGAGGCCACCCAGATGTAGTTACACAGACAGACAGACAGACAGACAGACAGACAGACAGACAGACAGACAGACAGACAGACAGACAGACAGACAGACAGACAGACAGACAGACAGACAGACAGACAGACAGACAGACAGACAGACAGACAGACAGACAGACAGACAGACAGACAACTTCCGGCGCCGACAGAGATGGCCGCCTCGCTTCGCGTTCCTAGGAAACTATGCAGTATTTTCTTTTACGTGTTATTTCTTACATTGGTACCCCAGGTAATCTTAGGTTTTATTACATACAGTCAGGAGGAACTACTGGATATAAGAGCAACATCAACTCACCATCATTACGACCAGGAATACGACTTTCCCGAAGTGGATCCTCTGTTTTGCCCACCACCCAGGACAATGGATCAGATCCCAGCCGGCGAACCAAAACAACGACGCAGTAAAAAGGGGCAGACGAAGAGGTCTTCTGGTCAGGCTCCGGAGACGGGCACATCGCACACCGCTCCCGAGCATACTACTTGCCAATGTCTAGTAAGGGTAGCATTCCAGAGAGACATCAGAGACTGTAACGTTCTTTGCTTCACAGAAACATGGCTCACTCGAGACACGCTATTGGAGTCGGCACAGCCAGCTGATTTCTTCACACATCGTGCAGACAGAAACAAGCATCTTTCTGGTAAGAAGAGGAGCGGGGGGGTATGCCTTATGATTAATGAGATGTGGTGTGATCCTAACAACATACATGAACTCAAGTCCTTCTGTTCACCTGACTTAGAATTCCTCACAATCATTATCTACCAAGAGAATTCACTTTGATTATAATCACAGCCGCATATATTCCCCCCCAAGCAGACACATCAATGGCCCTGAACAAACTTTATTTGACTCTATGTAAACTGGAAACCACATATCCTGAGGCTGCATTGATTGTAGCTGGGGATTTTAACAAGGCTAATCTGAAAACAAGACTCCCTAAATTGTATCAGCATATCGATTGTTCTACCAGGGCTGGTAAAACACTGGATCATTGTTATTCTAACTTCACCGACGCATATAAGGCCCTCCCCCGTCCTCCTTTCGGAAAAACTGACCACGACTCCATTTTGTTGCTTGCAGCCCATAGACAGAGACTAAAACAGGAAGCTCCCGCGTTCAGGTCTGTTCAACGCT
Organism: Oncorhynchus nerka; assembly: GCF_034236695.1. Classification (NCBI taxonomy): domain Eukaryota; kingdom Metazoa; phylum Chordata; class Actinopteri; order Salmoniformes; family Salmonidae; genus Oncorhynchus; species Oncorhynchus nerka. The sequence continues at coordinate 30,758,698 of NC_088410.1, forward strand.
GGTCCGACCAATCTGATTCCACTCTTCAAGATTGCTTCGATCATGTGGACTGGGATATGTTCCGCATTGCGTCAAACAACAACATTGACGAATATGCTGATTCGGTGAACGAGATTATTAGCAAGTGCATCCGTGATGCCGTACCCACAGCAACTATTAAAACCTACCCAAACCAGAAACCGTGTATTGATGGCAGAATTCGTGCAAAATTGAAAGCGTGAACCACTGCTTTTAATCAGCGCAAGGTGGCCGGAAACAAATAGAAACCGTGTAGCTATTCCCTCCCCAAGGCAATCAAACAAGCTAAACGTCGGTATAGAGACAAAGTAGAGTCGCAATTCAACGGCTCAGACACAAGAGGTATGTGGCAGGGTCTACAGTCAATGACGGATTACAAAAAGAAAACCAGCCCAGTCGCAGACCAGGATGTCTTGCTCCCAGACACACTAAACAACTTCTTTGCTCGCTTTGAGGACAATACAGTGCCGCTACCAAAACCTGCGGACTCTTCTTCACTGCAACCGACGTGAGTAAAACATTTAAGCGTGTTAAGCCTCGCAAGGCTGCAGGCCCAGACGGCATCCCCAGCCACGTCCTCAGAGCATGCGCAGACCAGCTGGCTGGTGTGTTTACGGACATATTCAATCAATCCTTATCCCTGTCTGCTGTTCCCACATGCTTCAAGAGGGCCACCATTGTTCCTGTTCCCAAGAAAGCTAAGGTAACTGAGCTAAACGGCAACCGCCGTTATCATGAAGTGCTTTGAGAGACTAGTCAAGGACCATATCACCTCCACCCTACCTGACACCCTCGACCCACTCCAATTTGCTTAACTCCCCAACAGGTCCATAGATGATGCAATCGCAACCACACTGCACACTGCCCTAACCCATCTGGACATGAAGAATATCTATGTGAGAATGCTGTTCATCGACTACAGCTCAGCATTAAACACTATAATACCCTCCAAACTTGTCATCAAGCTCGAGACCCTGGGTCTCGACCCCGCCCTTTGCAACTGGGTACTGGACTTCCTGACGGGCCGCCCCCAGAAGGTGAGGGTAGGTAACAACATCTTCACCCCGCTGATCCTCAACACTGGGGCCCCACAAGGGCGCGTTCTGAGCCCTCTCCTGTACTCTCTGTTCACCCACGACTGCATGGCCATGCATGCCTCCAACTCAATCATCAAGTTTGCAGACGACACTACAGTGGTAGGCTTCATTACCAACAACGACGAGACGGCCTACAGGAAGGAGGCCCTCTGAGGGCCCTCGGAGTGTGGTGTCAGGAAAATAACCTCACACTCAACGTCAACAAAACAAAGGAGATGATCGTGGACTTCAAGAAACAGCAGAGGGAGCACCTCCCTATCCACATCGACAGCACAGTAGTGGAGAGGGTACTAAGTTTTAAGGTCCTCCGCGTACACATCACGGACAAACTGAATTGGTCCACCCACACAGACAGCGTGGTGAAGAAGGCACAGCAGCGCCTCTTCAACCTCAGGAGGCTGAAGAAATTCGGCTTGTCACCAAAATCACTCACAAACTTTTACAGATGCACAATCGAGAGCATCCTGTTGGGCTGTATCACCGCCTGGTACGGCAACTGCTCCGCCCACAACCGTAAGGCTCTCCAGAGGGTAGTGAGGTCTGCACAAAGCATCACCGGGGGCAAACTACCTGCCCTCCAGGACACCTACATGAGCCGATATCACAGGAAGGCCATAAAGATCATCAAGGACAACATCCACCCGAGCCACTGCCTGTTCACCCCGCTATCATCCAGAAGGCGAGGTCAGTACAGGGGCATCAAAGCAGGGACCGAGAGACTGAAAAACAGCTTCTATCTCAAGGCCATCAGACTTGAGTTGCTGCTGCCAATATACTGACTCAACTCCAGCCACTTTAATGATGGAAAAATTGATGGAAAAAATGTATCACTAGCCACTTTAAACAATGCCACTTAAAATAATGTTAACATACCCTACATTACTCATCTCATATGTATATACTGTACTCTATACCATCTACTGCATCTTGCCTATGCCGTTCTGTACCATCACTCATTCATATATCTTTATGTACATATTCTTCATCCCTTTACACTTGTGTGTACGGTAGTTGTGGTGAAATTGTTAGGTTATATTACTCGTTGGTTATTTCTGCATTGTCAGAACTAGAAGCACAAGCATTTTTCTACACTCGCATTAACATCTGCTAACCATGTGTATGTGACAAATACAATTTGATTTGATTTGACAGACAGGCAAACAGACAAAAGGGGATTCGGAGCTGGAAGAGGAACCAAGCAGCAAAAGGACATTTTAAAAACCAAGTACCTGGCCTGGAGAGACAAGGACACACACGCACACACACGCACACACGCACACGCACACGGTTGGGTTGACAGTTAAACGTATCCTCTGTGTCTGTTACACTCTGTTCTGTCAGAAGCACTCCTTTTGACAGTGAGACACCATTTTGACATCTTCTTTCAGCGACTATGTTCGTTGTTTGTTCAGTGTTGGCATGCATTTTTCAGGGCCCTTCTAAGAACAAAGTACAGAATTTCACTCTGTCGCACATGAAAAAGAGAGAGAAAGAGAAACAGAAACATCAATCAGTCAATAACATTTACTTAAAAATACCTTTTTACATCAGCAGTCATCACAAAGCACTTTTACAGTAACCCAAAACATGGCATCTGACATGAGACTAACAACAATAATTGTGTGATGATGACTCATTACTGACATGATGATAGCTAGTGATTATGATTTAAGGAAGAGACGACTATGTGATTAATCAGCTGGGACCGTTGGGGTCCCCACACTAAGTCGTGTGTGGGGGCTGGCTTGTTTGACATGTGATGGATGAAGTTTTAAAAAGCTGGTGTCACATTAATCATTTACCTTCAGAGTGATGGATTGAAAAGGAACTGACAGAGGGGTGGAAGATCTCAGTCACCACACAGGGACCACAGGATGGGAGAACATGGAATGTGCATTTGCTTTGACAACACCAGAGGAGGCTGGTGGGAGGAGCTATATCAGGACGGGCTCATTGTAATGACTGGAATGGAATAAATGGAACAGTATTAAACACATCAAACCTATGGAAACCACATGTTTGACTCTGTTCCATTTATTCCGCTCCAGCAATTAGAATGAGCCCGTCCTCCTATAACTCCCCCCACCAGCCTCCTCTGGACAAAACTGACGCTCATTCTTACTGACACTGTATGCACTTAGCAATGCTCAGTACTTTCCCTTTTTCTCTCTATCCTACTTTTCCATTTCTCTCTATGTGTCTGTATGCCTCTCTTCCTGTTTCTATTCATTTCTCTCTCTCTCTCTCTTTCTATCTCTCTCGGTCTCCCCTTTTCTCTCCTCTCTCTTCATATGCCCTTTCTTCTCCTTTTTTTCTCTCTCTCTCTCCTCCGTTTGGACTCTTTCACCTCAAGACCAAAAAAGTACAGTCTCCTCACTTGTGTGATTATTTCGTTTATTTCGTATGGGTTTGGTGCTCCGCCGCAAAGCGGTGAACATCTGCATATTGTGCCTCCAATTTCAAACAGATAAAAAAGTAACAATTATCAAAATAGCCCTACTGGCTTTGAATATGAATTTGAAATGTGTTTTTACCATAAATGCACTTACCCAAAAGGTAGACAGAGTTCGACACAAAAGCCATTGACAAACTGATGCGGGAAATCAGAGGAAAGAGACAAAATGGGTAATGCTCATTGGGGCACAACGTAACAAAATGTTAATGCAGTGGTTCCCAACTTTTTTCGCTTACTCTACCACCTACTGAATTTAGCTCTGCCCGGAGTACTCCTGAAGTACACCCTCACATGCATTTTACCAGTAGGCCTATGGTGTCATTGGTCTTCTCAAGTACCCCCTGTGGATAGGCTAGTTACCCCCACGAATCACACTCTAATTGGACAAGTTCACACAGTACCCCCTCCGTTTTGGACCCTATTTCCACCATTTCGTGCACACCGAACACAACCCTGAACAATGCATGGACTGTGGAGAACTGGTGGAGGAGAACAATGTCACACCTCTTCTCCTGTTCCTGTCAGATCTGAGATGAAGTGCTCTCGTATCAAAAAGGTGGGTGGCTTCCCGCATCGCTCCATGACACAACTGTTACATACTAACGGGTTGTTCCTGACGTGTTGCAACACACCTGCCGTGTCTCGTGTCAGATCGGATATGGGATCGCACACACACAGTCTCATCAATGTTGAACGCGCCCCCGACGATACTTCCGAAGCCTCATGCGTGAACATGTTCCATGGCTTTCACTTAGTACAGCTATATGACCTATTTTGTGTTGTTAGAAAATGTAATTCATTAAACCTGTACTTTTGAGTTTGAATATAACGCTAGCGTACTTGTGGTTGCCATTTCAAGCCTTCTACCCTCTATAATTCGAATAATATTAACTATAATTGCCTTTTCATTGGTTAATATGAGGAGAGGGGAGGAGAGTGTTCTGACTGATGAGGATCTCCTGAATATTGCATTGTTATTGTTTACGAGGAAATTAGGAGAGTATTCATTTTTAATACGTCGCAGCTATGCTGCACTACGCACTCTCATGCTAAGAGCGAGACAGAGGCCCCTTCTGAACAGATTTGTCATGGAAAGATATTTCATAAAGGGAAAAAAACTAAGCATTTGAGGGGAAAGAATGACGGAAGTGGGAAAATGTATTTCAGGACATCATTGTAGTTTAAAGTAGGATACATATCAAATCAAATCAAATTGTATTGGTTCGCATACACATATTTAGCAGATGTTATTGCGGGTGCAGTGAAATGCTTGTGTTCCTAGCTCCGACAGTGCAGTAGTATCTGACAGTTCACAACAATACACACACATCAAAAAGTAAGAGAATGGAATTAAGAAATATATCAATATTTGGACAAGAAATACACATATGAAATGAATAAAATAGTATGTAAACATTATTAAACTGACTAGTGTTCCATTTAAAGTGACCAGCGATTTCTTTGTACTTGTTTCTCCTTGTCTTAGCCTCCTGCTCCGTGACATCATCTATTGACTATGCTTTCCTGTTTTGTTGTTTGCAGGTCTTGCTTGATTACTTTAATTCGACTTTCTCAATGGGAACAATGTGCACAACACCAAACCCTCTCATCCGCTCATAATCCATTATGCAAACATCTGTCTTAGGGTACAGCTGTTTGCGGTGAAGCTCCACAAGCTTCTCCAAGAAGAACCAGGACTAGAAGATCACGAACTACTGTGACAAGACCCAGAAGCAGCGCCCAGATCATACCAGCTGGAGAAAGAGTGTGACCTCAACAAGGCAATGTTAACACTAGGGTGGGCGGAGGAAATAGGGATTTAGCCTTAGCTGCATAATTGTGTTATTTACGTACCATTACATGCAGGAATGTACAGTACTGTATCTCGACACATGAACCTCGTTGACATTGTACTGTAGTTGATCATTTATGACTACAACACAGGGAGGAGAAACTAGGGGTGTGATGTAGCTACAGTATTAACATACCATGATACATGTTGCAACATGCTGTAAAATAACATGCAACATGCAGTTCTATATATGTAACTTCTTTACATTGGTTTATGAGGCGGAAAGAATGTGACGGAGCTCAATTTAATCATGTGTAATTTACAGTGGTGTAAAGTACTTAAGTAAAACTACTTGAAAGTACTAGTTTTCATTTTTTAGTTTTACCCCTTTTTCGTGAAATCCAATTGGTAGTTACAGTCTTGTCCCATCGCTGCAACTCCGCTACAGATTCGGTAAAGGCGAAGGGCGAGAGCCATGCGTACTCTGAAACACAACCCTGCCAAGCCGCACTATTTTTGACTACTTTTACTTCACTACATTCCTGAATAAAATAATGTACTTTTTACTCCATACATTTTCCCAGACACCCAAAAGTACAATGTTACATTTCGAATGCTTAGCAGGACAGGAAAATGGTCAAATTCACGCACTTATCAAGAGAACATCAATGGGCATCCCTACTGCCTCTGATCTGGCGGACTCACTAAAAACAAATGATTCATTTGTAAATTATGTCTGAGTGTTGGAGTGTGCCCCTGGCTATCAGTAAATAAAAAAATAGGAAAATCATGCCTGGTTTGCCTAATATAAGGAATATGATATTATTTATACTATTACTTTTGACACTTAAGTATATTTTAGTAATTACATTTACTTTTGATACTTCAGTATATTTAAAACAAATTACTTTTAGACTTTTACTGGGCGACTTTCACTTTTACTTGAGTCCAGCTCTCTTAAGGTATCTTAGGAACTTTCCCCACCACTGATAATTTGTGACTACAAAACGTCAGTATTGTGTCTAGGTTTTGGTTTGACAGAGACTGTTATTCTGTCTAGTAATATCCCTGTCACATTGGCCTAATGTGTCTATCTAATTGATTCACGGAACCTCTCAAACGTATGATAATGGCAGAGAATTAAATGGCAGCGATAGAAAGAGAGAGAGAGAGAGAGAGAGAGACAATAATAGCAGAGGATTGCAGTACCTGACAAGTCAAATCAGAAGCAGTTTGGTGCACGAGTCAAATCAGTGTTTGGTGCACATACTTTGTTCCTGTCTGTATACCTGTCTTTAAACCCTATCACATAGAAATCCAGGGTTTACATCTTATGTCGGGATTTCATTCAGTGTTGTTGTTCTGATGCTTCAAGATTACCAGGTGTCATACTGTACCGGGAGTAAACCCAGCCAACCCCAAAAAATGATTACCAGGTGTCATACTGTACCGGGAGTAAACCCAGCCAACCCCAAAAAATGATTACCAGGTGTCATACTGTACCGGGAGTAAACCCAGCCAACCACAAAAAATGATTACCAGGTGTCATACTGTACCGGGAGTAAACCCAGCCAACCCCAAAAAATGATTACCAGGTGTCGTACTGTACCGGGAGTAAACCCAGCCAACCCCAAAAAATGATTACCAGGTGTCATACTGTACCGGGAGTAAACCCAGCCAACCCCAAAAAATGATTACCAGGTGTCATACTGTACCGGGAGTAAACCCAGCCAACCCCAAAAAATTATTACCAGGTGTCATACTGTACCGGGAGTAAACCCAGCCAACCCCAAAAAATGATTACCAGGTGTCATACTGTACCGGGAGTAAACCCAGCCAACCCCAAAAAATGGTCCAGTTGTGCGGATGATTATACAGTGTTTGTATCAAACATTCGCCTGAACATATTTTGTTCCCGGAACACATTTTTGTCTGTTCTTTAAAAGTTCCCCGAATGTTTGTGGGAACAGTATAGGGACATCACAAGAGATGTTCCTACATGTTGTTGCAGCACTATGTTCTAAAAACATGAGTGGGACATCATTTATTAGGAAACCTATTAAAACCCTGAGGGGAACGTTCTGTGGTGATGTTGTGTGCACAACATTTTAGTGAACGTTAGGAGAATCGTCCAATAATATTTAATGTAAAACAAAAAACAATGAAGTATATATGTTTCTGTTATTATTTGAATAGTTTTGTGATGTTATCTCCTAATGTTAGATAAAACCCAACCTAGAAACTTCATGGGAATGTTCGTTTTATGTCCTGGGAACATTCCGAGTTTCCTGGGAATGTGCTATTTTTCATTCTTCCATAAAGTTCCGTTGAAGTTGTGTATTGCAGGCTGAGGCTAGCTGCTGTCTGCATGTCCAACTTGATGTCTATTCCTGTCAATGTCATGCTGTGCAAGCTTCCATACTCTGCAGGCCTATTGTAGGTTTTAAACTGTTACTTCTGTCCAAGGCAGGTAAAACTACCTATGAAACCTTTCTCTAGACGTTGAAAACTGTCACGGTCCCATTTTGGTTGTTAAAGCTACAGGTCGACGAAGGTGGTGAATAATATACTCTTCGACTTCCATTATGAAACCATACAAAAAGCGCTGTCTTGATACAAAGTTACGTTGAAGCAATGTTTCCCTGGACTGGTTTTCCCGGAGTGTCTATAACACTGACAACCTCCTCTGAATTATGGAAAAAATAAATACTGATTAAACATTTCTCTTTTGTTTAAAAATAGTTAAAAACAGGTTTTGGAGATTTTTTTTAAACGTACCAGAGCAGTATATCATTTAAAAAAAAAATCCCATTCGGCTCTAGTAGGTCAAATTGTGGCAGTTTCAGTTCTGTCTTTTCCAGAGTTTATAGTCCGTGACCTGGGCCCGTTTTCCTAAAGCGTCTCAAAGTAGGAGTGCTGATCTAGGATCATATTCATGTCAATTATGATTTAAAAGGCTAATCTGATCCTAGATCTGAGGCAATTTGTTGAATATGGGTCCTTAGCTTATAGTCAGTGAACTGAGAATTACTGGAAACATTTAGATTTGGAGTATAGAACTAGGAATTAGAATAATAGAAGGGAGTGAAGCTTCTTACTATGATCAAAAGGTCAGCCATGTTGGTCAGGGAGTTGGTCAACCATGGTTTGCCAGTGCTCTGATCAGATCAAACAATGAATGTGAAGAATTGATCTGCACTGTATGTGTGTTAGCCAGATAGTTTTAGAGGAGTGATTCCATAAATGTAGCTAATTAACTGCCAATATGCCAACATTCCATTCAAACAATGCAGTCAATCCACAGCCATACTCTGGCTCAAATCAGTTGATGATAGGACTTATCAGTACTTGCAACTGAGTAACAGTAGTACTGATAGTACTGATATGGCATCACATAAAAGCACTCAGAGCTTTCCAAGAAAACAAAATCTGAGACGTTTATGGTCTGTTTACACATAATTTGAGGCTATTTATACAGAAAATTAGTGTAACACCCATGTAAACTATATTTATAATTATCTTTAGGTTGACTATAATTCCACTACACAATTTCTGATACGTCACATGCCTTACTTTTATTTCCCTGAAGAAGTAAAAGCAGGAAATGCATCACCTATGCCTCTACTGCCATTCATTCCAATTAGACTGGTTTTGGATTTTCTCCCTGACCAAGATGGCTGCCCCTTCAGTAATTCTCTATGATTTGGAGCCTCCTCTAGTGCCACTGTCGCTAAATGGCAACAACTGTTCAATATGGAAGATCAATTGCTTTTGAATGCAAATAATATATGATAATAACCATTATTAAATTTGGTTGTAGACGGGCTGTTTGCCTGAGCTGTGCCATACCCCAGAAAATATTAAACATTGATTTTTCATCTCAACTCCTCAGTATCCTCCACAGTGGCAGTTCTATTTTAAAGAATGTACTAGCTTTCACACAAAGTCTAGGGCCACTCAAACCTCATTAAACACACAGTGGCACACGCACACGCACACGCACACACACACACACACACACACACACACACACACACACACACACACACACACACACACACACCATACAACTGATGACTCAACACTGCACTAGGACATATCAAAACAATGTTTCTTAATCAATCATGTTACATTACTTGAATATTGCAGAGAACAACACACATCAATGAGAGTCCCAGACTCTGAGACAGTCTCAGTGTCAGTATTTCCTCATGTGTCAAGGAACTGAACCAAGCCCGTCTTTTCACCTCTGAGATTAGATTAAAAGATCCAAGCAGGGGGAGAAATGTAATATAATCAGAAGTGTAATTTGATTTGGAAAGGATTGATAATGTAATTTTACATTTCTTATCTCAAGGCTGAGAATTCGCTGGATAGGGAGAGAGACTGACTACAGTACATGAATCCCAAGTTCCATCGACAATGTCTCAATTCTTCTGTCCCAAATGGCACCCTATTCCCCACAAAGTGCACTACTTTTAACTAGAGGCCGATTGGCCCTGTAAAAAGTAGTGCACTACATATGGAATAGGGCGACATTTGGGACTCAGTCAATGAGATCTTATTGAAAAAGTCCTTGGTCATTAAACATATTTTGGAGGAGATTTCCAGCACTTTTCAAAGGAATGAAGTTAAAAAGTTATTATGTTATTGTTACAGCTCTCTGCTAGGTATTGTGCTTCCTTTGTGTGTTTGTCAGAGTGTCAGAGTTTGGTAGAGAGGAAGAAAAAGATTGAGATATTGAGTGCTTGTTAGTGTTTAACTTAGACAGCTATCAGCCTCTGGTTAACGCATCTAAAATGGTACCCTATTGCTTTATAAAGTCTCATTCCTATATAGGGCACCTTTGACTGCTCCCTCCCTCCCTCCCTCCCTCCCTCCCTCACTCCCTCCCTCCCTCCCTCCCTCCATCCCAAGCAGATACATTGATAGTATTGGCAGTGTCTTCATGTTGAAAGTTATTTTCTCATCCCCTGTCCACCATAGCAGATAGACAGACTACGAGACCAGAGGGAAAGACTTGTATAGGTCATTTGTATTAGTGCAATCAAGCTCATGAATTTAACAACTCATTTTCTTGTTGTTCGTGTCTGTTCCATTGTGAGACCCCTTTATTCAAGTTCAACTTTGCCTGCCAAGTCTGACTCTTGCCACTGCCAGTATTTGTGCAGTGCATCGAACACTAGTAAACGAGACGTTGCTGGAATAAACGTGTCAACGTCTGGAAATGTCATATTCACTGGGAGGTTTCTGATTCAGCACATATCAAAGATGAATCCTCAACTTTTTATTTCATCATATTTTCATATTCCGACTCAACGATACTTTGATCAAATGAAATAATAAAATCCTTTGCTCCCCTGACACTGTGTGTCCTCGTCTGACAAGCTGGTCAATCTTGTCACAGTCTTTGTAACTTTTTGACTTCATATGTACTTTTTTAATGAGAGGCCTTATTTCCTCTCTCCTCTCTCTTTCTCTCTTTCTCTCTCTCTCTCTCTCTTTCACCATCTCTCGCTCTCTTTTCTCTCCCTACTTTCTCTCTCTCTCATACCTACTCTCTTTTTTCTCTCTTTCCCTCTCATTCTCTCATTCTTCTCTCTGTCTGTCTGGCTAGAGAGAGGAAGAAACAGATTGAGCTATTGAGTGCTTGTTAGCTGTCTAAGTTAGAAACAGATACTATCAGCCTCTATTTAACAAATCCCCAAGTGTCTTATACTTCTTTACTTCATGCTTATTGGACAGAAACAGTGAAAGAGTGACAGGAAAGAGAGGAAGAGAGATGTTAGAAGGGTAGTGGATTGAACACGTCAACACTCTGAAGGCAGCCTCCCTCCCTCCCTCCCTCCCTCACTGGGAGTTTTTCTCTCTCATTCCTCTCTACTTTACTCTGACTGTCTGCTCAGTCTGGTCCGTCTACCTCTCTCGCTCTCCCTCACCCCCCCCCTTCTCTCTCTCTCTCTCTCTCTCTCTCTCTCTCTCTCTCTCTCCCTCACCCCCCCTTCTCTCTCTCTCCCTCATCCCCCTTCTCTCTCTCTCTCTCTCTCTCTCTGAATAAGATCCCAGAGATGAGAACCCAAGCATGAAGATGGAGGTAAGGAGTCGACCATGGTCAAGAAGCACCTTGTGTTCCGTGAGTAAAATAACGAGGCACTGGCTCTGAAGGTCATTCTATGCCAAACACAGAAGGATGACGGTGACGGAAAACTGGAGGAGAGCAACATATCAGTACCTCTTATCAAATAGTTGCAGTTCAAATAACAAGCCTTCATTAAGTTAACAGTTAGCACACCCATGCATGACAGTTAGAACGAGGAAACAGACCAACTGAAGCTGGGGGAAAGTGATTATAACACTATAGTGCACGTAGTGCAGGTATATTGGCCCAACAGTCCCTCACGGTGCAGAGGATGCTGTGTCTGTTTGTGTGTGTGTGTGTTTGTGTGCATGTGTGAGTGTCTGTGTGCATGTGTGCGTGGCTGTGTGTGTGTGTGATAGGGGGATGTTACACAGTATGCCGGTGGTCTGAACAGATGGTTTTGCGGGGAGCACCGGAAGGTAGTTGCAGAGAGAGCAGTCCTGATGTTCACGGGTAGCTGACTCAACCACTGGGGGGCCAGGGAGGGGAACAGGGACCGGAGAAAGGGTGAGAGGTAGGGGTGATTGGGAGGTGGGGAAAGAGCTGGTAGTAGCTAGTTTTGTTTTTAAATATCCTTTTGTCTACCATCTGACAAAATGTCTCAAGGCTGTGTACAGTACATTGAGGCCCTTCCCACCTCCCTCCCACTGCCCCTTAGCAGACTACCCAGCATGTCTCAGGAAGAAGCCAGCGCCTCGTGTTCGGTCGGTACATGGCAAACCTTCGGATCCCAATGGTCCCTGATGGCTATCACTCACCCTTTAACACTGTCCAACCGACTACTGTGGCTGCTGTCACTGATTAGTACAGAGGCTTCCTGTGGGCGCCACGGGACACTGAGTCCAGTTATCTGAGGAGAGAGAGAGGGAGAGATAGAGAGAGGCAGAGAGAGAGAGGCAGAGTGAGAGAGAGAGAGAGAGAGAGGGAGAGATAGAGAGAGGCAGAGTGAGAAAGAGAGAGAGAGAGAGAGAGAGAGAGAGAGAGAGAGAGAGAGAGAGAGAGAGAGAGAGAAAGGCAGAAGGGAGAGGGAGAGATGCAGGGAGAGAGAGAGAGCTAAAGAGAGATGAAGAGAGAGAGAGTGATGTCAGGGGAGCCCAACCTAACCTCCAAGCCCCTCTCCCCTTTCCCACTTGCCTTAGAAGAACACATCTCTCTCGCTCCCCAAAAATCTACTCCCTCCTTCCTTCCCTCCCCTCCATCGTCTGATTGCTGAATTAATGAGAGTGCAGGAGAGTGTGAAAAGTAGAAAAGATGACTAGCGGGCCAGGCGGAAAGATCCGGAGCTTTCCTTCGCTCTGATCACATATGGACAATTTGGATGACAAGTTGAAAAGTGAAAAACGTTGCTGGGAATAGGGGATAAAGGAGTAATTTATTTCGTCATAGACTTGGAGCAAGGCTACGGAATTGTAACTTTTGTGTTCATCAGGAACGTAAAGAGTCATCCAAAAGTGTACTCGTTGAATTGAGAAATTATATTTCTTTAATGCTCGTCGTCTTTTCTCTTTTTTTTTTTTTTTCTTTTTCTTTACACCATAATGCCATGTCCTATATTCCGCTACCTCATCCAATCATAATCATAATTGTTATGGGATATGCCACTGTTCTGATATTGCTTTGATAATTGAATCATAAGTTACGCTGCAATCAAAAAAACATTAGCGGCAGCGAGGCGGCTTCAAATGGCGCTTCCTTTATTTGAATCCTCAAAGCAATTCCCAATGAGAATGGGAGATACTCAGTCACGAAGGCCTGCTTCAGATCCTTACTCACAGCTCATTGCCTTTGAGTGTTAAGCAACGGTGCATAATGTAATTATGTATATTGTAGGAAATTAACTACTGTAAAAGTTCAGAGTATAATGACATCGCGTCATGACAATGCTGAAAATGGTTATGCAAATCATGTTTACGAATCAGACTTCTTAATATTCTCTAACTTCTACTCGAAGTATCGTCTTGGAAATTTTGTCAATGAGAGAGGGAGGGGGGAGAGAGAGAGAGAGAGACGGAGAGAAAGAGAGAGGGAGAGAGGGGATGGGAGAGAACAGGAATATAAAAGATTGCTTCATGTTCGAGGGTCCTGGGGGATATGATGCAGACAACAGTAAATGAAAGAGGAAGCTGTACAACAGCCTTAAATAAAGCAGATATTTTCATACACTTTTTTGATTTCTTTCATTTTTTATTTTGGTCTTGTGTTTGTGGTTCAGTTTTCAAAGGTATCCATCTCTCCATTTTCCCCGCCATCTTCAAGTCATCCTGTTTTTCAATCACTCTTCCTGTCATACATCAATGTCATTAATTTCACTCACCTCTCTATGGCATGAAGACTTTTCTCTAGCTCTCTGACACGTTCCACACTCTCAGTTGAGTATACTCTGTTATCTCACTCTCTCTCCCCACTCTAGCAAGACTCACCTGTAACTGTAAGTGGAGGGAAAGCCACTTAGCACAAATGCTCAATACCGACGACATTATACATGACTTCAGTGCCTTCCCTTTCTATGAAGTGGCTCTAATGGTAGATTTTGGCACCCTAATCCCTTTATAGGCCACTACATTTGTCCAGATCCTATGGGCCCTAGTCAAAAGTAGTGCACTATAGGGACTAGGGTGCCATGTGGGACGCAAACTGTGTTTGGAAAGCCATTACAGCCATCTATTCATTTAATCTTAATAGCCTGATGGACGTTTACCTCTACGATATGCTCTAGTAGCCCCCACGACCACCCACCAGTTTCTGCTGTGTAGACTATTCATCCATTTCTCAGTATGTCTTTCGGTTGTTTCCGCCTGTCCTTTTCTGAGTGTCTGTAGCTGAGATTGGTGTAGGTTGGGTGGACTTGGTTGGTTATAAAAGGGGTGTTGGGGGGTCATGCAGGGAGAAGGTGGAAGCTGATTAAAAGAATAAGGCTTATCACGAGAGTCAAGGTTTGAGCTCTGGCTAGCTTTCTGTTTGGCTGAAAAACAAACGTCATTCCAAGTCGTTTAGGCGAGCAATGACACCCACTGTATCAGATTGTTCTGAAGTCGTTTCAGCGAGCCATGACACCCACTGTCTCAAATTGTTCTAAAGTCGTTTCAGCGAGCCATGACACCCACTGTCTCAGATTGTTCTGAAGTCGTTTCAGCGAGTGATGACACCCACGGTCTCAGATTGTTCTGAAGTCATTTCAGTGAGCCATGACACCTACTGTCTCAGATTGTTCTGAAGTCGTTTCAGCGAGCCATGACACCAATTGTCTCAGATTGTTCTGAAGTTGTTTCAGCGAGCCATGACACCCACGGTTTCAGATTGTTCTGAAGTCGTTTCAGCAAGCCATGACACCTACTGTCTCAGATTGTTCTGAAGTCGTTTCAGCAAGCCATGACACCCACGGTCTCAGATTGTTCTGAAGTCGTTTCAGCGAGCCATGACACCCATTGTCTCAGATTGTTCTGAAGTCGTTTCAGCAAGCCATGACACCCACTGTCTCAGATTGTTCTGAAGTCGTTTCAGCGAGTGATGACACCCACGGTCTCAGATTGTTCTGAAGTCATTTCAGTGAGCCATGATACCTACTGTCTCAGATTGTTCTGAAGTCGTTTCAGCGAGCCATGACACCAATTGTCTCAGATTGTTCTGAAGTTGTTTCAGCGAGCCATGACACCCACGGTTTCAGATTGTTCTGAAGTCGTTTCAGCAAGCCATGACACCCACTGTCTCAGATTGTTCTGAAGTCGTTTCAGTGAGCAATGACACCCATTGTCTCAGATTGTTCTGAAGTCGTTTCAGCAAGCCATGACACCCACGGTCTCAGATTGTTCTGAAGTCGTTTCAGCGAGCCATGACACCCATTGTCTCAGATTGTTCTGAAGTCGTTTCAGCAAGCCATGACACCCACGGTCTCAGATTGTTCTGAAGTCGTTTCAGCAAGCCATGACACCCACTGTCTCAGATTGTTCTGAAGTCGTTTCAGGGAGCCATGACACCCACGGTCTCAGATTGTTCTGAAGTCGTTTCAGCAAGCCATGACACCCACTGTCTCAGATTGTTCTGAAGTCATTTCAGCAAGCCATGACACCCACTGTCTCAGATTGTTCTGAAGTCGTTTCAGGGAGCCATGACACCCACGGTCTCAGATTGTTCTGAAGTCGTTTCAGCAAGCCATGACACCCACTGTCTCAGATTGTTCTGAAGTCGTTTCAGCGAGCCATGACACCCACTGTCTCAGATTGTTCTGAAGTCGTTTCAGCGAGCCATGACACCCACTGTCTCATATTGTTCTGAAGTCGTTTCAGCGAGCCATAACACCCACTGTCTCAGATTGTTCTGAAGTTGTTTCAGCGAGCCATGACACCCACGGTCTCAGATTGTTCTGAAGTCGTTTCAGCGAGCCATGACACCCACTGTCTCAGATTGTTCTGAAGTCGTTTCAGCGAGCCATGACACCCACGGTTTCAGATTGTTCTGAAGTCGTTTAGGCGAGCCATGACACCCACTGTCTCAGATTGTTCTGAAGTCGTTTCAGCTAGCGATGACACCCATTGTCTCAGATTGTTCTGAAGTCGTTTCAGCAAGCCATGACACCCACGGTCTCAGATTGTTCTGAAGTTGTTTCAGCGAGCCATGACACCCACGGTTTCAGATTGTTCTGAAGTCGTTTCAGCGAGCCATGACACCCACGGTTTCAGATTGTTCTGAAGTCGTTTCAGCAAGCCATGACACCCACGGTTTCAGATTGTTCTGAAGTTGTTTCAGCGAGCCATGACACCCACGGTCTCAGATTGTTCTGAAATTGTTTCAGTGAGCCATTACACCCACTGTCTCAGATTGTTCTGAAGTCGTTTCAGCAAGCCATGACACCCACGGTCTCAGATTGTTCTGAAGTTGTTTCAGCGAGCCATGACACCCATTGTCTCAGATTGTTCTGAAGTCGTTTCAGCAAGCCATGACACCCACGGTCTCAGATTGTTCTGAAGTCGTTTCAGCGAGTGATGACACCCACGGTCTCAGATTGTTCTGAAGTCATTTCAGTGAGCCATGACACCTACTGTCTCAGATTGTTCTGAAGTCGTTTCAGCGAACCATGACACCCACGGTTTCAGATTGTTCTGAAGTCGTTTCAGCGAGCCATGACACCCACGGTCTCAGATTGTTCTGAAGTTGTTTCAGCGAGCCATGACACCCACGGTTTCAGATTGTTCTGAAGTCGTTTCAGCAAGCCATGACACCCACGGTTTCAGATTGTTCTGAAGTCGTTTCAGCGAGCCATGACACCCACGGTTTCAGATTGTTCTGAAGTCGTTTCAGCGAGCCATGATACCCACGGTCTCAGATTGTTCTGAAGTTGTTTCAGCGAGCCATGACACCCACGGTCTCAGATTGTTCTGAAGTCATAATTGTAGTCAGAAATCCTCTTTCTTGTAGTTTGAGGCGGAATGACCCAAGTAATGACAACACAATCAACCGCTTACAGATTGTAGCACATACTGTATTCCTACCATCCATGACTTGAATCACATCACTTACCATGTAGCAAATTCTGTTTTGTAAAAAAGTACGGAGAGACATGGACCTAGCAGAAATAGAGATAGTTCAAATGGCAACGACACTTGTAACATCCCTCTGTTCAGATTGCTTTAGAAGAACTGAGGTCTGGGGATCAGTACACTTTAGTTAAACTTGACTCAGAAGTCTGCTGGCGTTACATAGTTCACATGGCATATCACTCCCACTGTCAGGCTACTGTAAAACATGGACCTGGAATCCCACAGTGCCAAGACACGGCCGGGATTGACACGGCCGGGATTCACTACATTTACAACCCTAACAAACAGATTCTTGTCAGATAGGGCAGAGTCAACCAGGACTACAACTGGGTACAAGGCCATGGAAACAGAGCAAACAAAACCAAGATACAAAATATATTGTTTATTACAACGTTATAAATAGGTAATAGTTTAAATGACTCAAGCAGTGGTAGGTGTTGAAGCCTGTACCAAAAATGTTGTCTGTTGCACAAGAAGCTTGCTGTAAGTAGCAGCTGAGTAAAATATACACCCATCTAGTTAAAAGGATATCACACACTTGATATAAGTTCTTAGGTAAGGCATTGCAAACAGTGAGAAGCCACACAAGGCTGCAATAGTTAGTTCAATACAAATGTCAACCTTCCCCTTTAAGAGTACACGTATCAACATACACACAATTATATAGGTTAGGCTTCACCTTGAAGCTGCCACATCAAGATACAACCAATGACTATTTCTTACTTTAATATAGCTTACCAATGGTCATCAACGATACAATTCAAAACCAAATCAACTGGCGTGGCAGCTTGGCATCAAGTAGATACCTTTCACAATAGAAAACACTGAAGACTGGGACCAATAAAAGGGGATGTCCACCCTGTAACACACTGTCTATGTTTAATGTATAACTAGGTCTCGTCTTTAAAAGGTCACTCACATCCAGGCCAGAAATATGATTTACACCTCTTTAAACTCCCCCCCCCCCATTCATTTGTCAACCATGGAATGTTCTGTCAACTCCACCATATTGTATTTAAGGGATTGTCAGAATATGATGGGGATGACAGGAAGTCAATAGCCCCTTCTGTAAATGGTGACAAATGCAGGTTCCTCTCTGCTCCGATGCCCTGGCGAAAAAAGCTCTCACATCATCCTCCGATCCCCCCATCCACATCCTTTCTAATGTCCTAGTGTGCTACTTTCGTCCTGTCAAAACACGTCTTCGTCAGCATCCGACAGTCATATCTACCAGAACACACACACACACACACACACACACACACACACACACACACACACACACACACACACACACACACACACACACACACACACACACACACACACACACACACACACACACACACAGTCTTGTCCAGCTAAACTTGTGGGGACACACAATACAGTCCCATTCAAAATCCTATTTTTCTAAATCTGTACTCTCACCCTAACCCTAACCAAAAATCTGAACTTAACTCTAACCCTAAACCTAAACCTAATCCTAGCTCCTAACCCTAAACGAACCCTAGCTCCTAACCCTAACCCTTAACCTAATTCTAACCCTAAAACTAATTCTAACCTTAACCCTAAACCCCATAAAAATAGCATTTGGCCTCGTGGGGACCAACACAATGTCCCCAGTAGGTCAAAATGTTGTATGTTTCTGGTCCCCACAAGAATAGTTACACACGTCCAGACACACACACACACACACACACACACACACACACACACACACACACACACACACACACACACACACACACACACACACACACACACACACACACACACACACACACACACACACACACACACACACACACACACACC
The DNA here is from genome assembly GCF_034236695.1 of Oncorhynchus nerka. NCBI lineage: Eukaryota > Metazoa > Chordata > Actinopteri > Salmoniformes > Salmonidae > Oncorhynchus > Oncorhynchus nerka. The sequence continues at coordinate 30,777,548 of NC_088410.1, forward strand.
TATCATCCCTTTTTGGAGAGTTCCACATCTAGTAATTTGCTTTGATGTCCTCGATACGCTGCAGAAACCTGTAGGAAAACGTGGACTTTCTCTCTGAAATGATTATGCAATCATCGAAAACATATCACAAGGGGATCTCTCTGAAATGCTTAATTAATACATTAATCGATTATATTATTCATTTGTTATTTTTTTGATCCATGATAAAGTGTGTATTCTTTGTGTATTATTTGTGTATTCTTTCCAATGCATTACTGCCAATTAATTGTGCACAAGACTGTAGGCCTACAGATGTAGGATCTTAATTTGATGACCCTGCTGCAGGAGAGCTTTCGTGCAAAGCAGGAACATTTAAAAACATCTCTTCTCTCTCTCTCTCTCTCTCTCTCTCTCTCTCTCTCTCTCTCTCTCTCTCTCTCTCTCTCTCTCTCGCTCTCACTCTCTCACACATGATCTTCTTCACTCTTTCTCTCACATTCTCTTCTTCTCTCTCTCTCTCTCTCTCTCTCTCTCTCTCTCTCACTCTCTCACACATTATCTTCTTCACTCTTTCTCTCACATTCTCTTCTTCTCTCTCTCTCTCACATTCTCTCTCTCTCTCTCACACATTCTGTTCTCTCTCTCTCTCTCTCTCTCTCTCTCTCTCTCTCTCTCACTCTCTCTCACTCTCTCACACATTATCTTCTTCACTCTTTCTCTCACATTCTCTTCTTCTCTCTCTCTCTCACATTCTCTCTCTCACACACTCTCTTGTCTCTCTCTCTCTCTCTCTCTCTCTCTCTCACACATTCTCTTATTCTCTCTCTCTCTCTCTCTCTCTCTCTCTCTCTCTCTCTCTCTCTCTCTCTCTCTCTCTCGGTGCATGCTGGGTGTTTTTGGAGTTTGAGTGTTTGGTGTGGAAAGCTCTATCCTAACTAACTTTCTTGATTCTTTTCTTTACATGTTATTTTCTATGGTGGAGGGTTAATGCAATATTTGTTTTTAGCGGTATCCAAAGTTTTTTTTCAAAGTTAGGGTGGAAGAGGACAGAGTAACTTTCCGGGGGGGTGGAAGGTGTAGTGTGCGCAATGGCTTCTCAGCCTAGCGCGGAGGAGACGCTGTCGATACAGCATGGATTCAGGTGTGTTCCTGAGAACGGAGTTAAGGTGGAGGAGGTTCTGCTCGCGGTCGGTGAACAGGTAGGAGCTGAGTTTATACATTCTGCTTCTAGAATGAACAAAGCTGTGGTTGTGTTCATGAAAAGGGCAAATTTGGTCGGTAGGCTAATTGCTAGCGGAATATTTGTAAGAGATGTGTTGGTGTCAATTTCACCTCTCTCTACCCCTTCAACAAGAGTTGTAGTGGCAATTTTGCCTCCGTTTATTACGGACGATCAAATTAGGAAAGAGCTGAGTCGTTTTGGTAAGTTTGCTAGCGGTTTCCGTGTACTGTCAGCAGGTTTTCAGGCAGATGCCGTTAAGCACGTTGTTTCGTTCAGGAGGCAAGTGTTTATGTTTCTGAACAATAATGAGCAACAGCTAAATGTGCATTTCAAAGTGAGGCATGGGGAGGGGCTCTATGCAGGTTTTGCCAGCACAGATAGTCTACGGTGTTTTGAATGTGGGGATTTGGGGCACAAGAGCTTTGCGTGCCCACATAAAGGCCATAGACGGAGTGAGGGTGCAAGTGGGGGAAATCGAGGTCAAAATGCAGGGGGTAAGGAGATGCAGACAGCAGAGGCTGGGCCTAGTCAGTCTAGAGATGGTGGTGTAGATGAGGCTGGGGCTAGTCAGGCTAGAGATGGTGGAGAAGCAGAGGCTGGGTCTAGTCAGGCTAGAGATGGTGGGGTAGCTGAGGCTGGGCCTAGACATGCTATGGAGGGTGGTGCAGATGATGCTGGGCCTAGTCATGCTATGGAGGGTGGTGTAGCTGAGGTTGGCCCTAGTCATGCTATGGAGGGTGGTGTAGCTGAGGCTGGCCCTAGTCATGCTATGGAGGGTGGTGCAGATGATACTGCGTCTAGTCAGGTTATTCTAGTGGATGAGGAGAGTATAGTGGGGAAGTGTAAGAGATTAGGGGGAGGAGGAGGGTGTCAAGAGGAAAAGGAAAAAGGATGTGGATAAAGGTACCATGGAAATGTTGCCTGTTGCTGTGGGTGAGGCCCTAAACAGAGAGAAAGGGCAGGTGGTCAGGGTGGGAGATAGAGAAGAGGAGGAAAGTGAGTCTGAGGAAGAGGATGAGGAGTTATTTTTTTCAGACTCCTCTTCAATTGGCCCGGAGCTGACAGCCAGTCAACCAGAGGGGTCTAAGTACACGTTGAGAGAACTGACAAGGTTCCTGAATGAGACTAAGGGGAAAAAAGTTAATCTTGAGACTTTTTTCCTGATCCTAGAAAGTTTGTAAGATCAGTACAACATGCTATGAGAAATGAGGGGCATGGTGTCCTCTCACCCAGGAAACGGTTTAGGTTGAGGAAGTGGGTCACAATAGTGCGTAAAGGTTTACCTTCAGACACTGTTTAAATGTTTAATTTCTTACTGACACTGGGGCTTTTTGAGCTTTGCTATTGGTCTATTTCTCTGCTGGCTTTTCTCCCACTTCTTATGGAGACTCTTCGGGTAGGCTCGCTCAATATAAATGGCGCCAGAGATGCGGGAAAGAGGAGTGTGTTGGGTGAATATGTAAAACAAAAAAAAGTACAGGTGTTGTTTCTGCAGGAGACGCATAGTGATGTGGTGAATGAAGTTGATTGGGGGCTCTGGTGGAAAGGGGCAAGTGTGTTGAGCCATGGGACAAATCTTAGTGCAGGGGTGGCAGTCCTTTTTGCACCGGGTCTGGCTGTAAAAATTTGCTCCTCAAAGGAGGTGTGTAGGGGTAGGTTGCTTGTTGTTAAAGCAGAAATTAACAACATGGTTTTTGTCTTTATAAATGTGTATGCGCCTAACACAGGGAGAGAAAGAGGGGTTCTATTTGGGAGTCTTAGACAGGAACTCTCACAAGTAGCGCCTGAGGAGACGCTGGTGATCGGAGGTGACTTGAACTGTACAATGGATTTTACAAAAGACAGAAATGGGGAAGAGCCTCATTCAGTGTCAGTGGGAGTGTTAAGGGACATCTTTAATCAGTTTGACCTAGTGGATGTTTGGAGAACTAAACATCCAAACACAAGACAGTATACGTGGGTGAAGGTTTTTGGGGCTAGGGTGAGTGCAGCTCGACTTGATCGTTTTTACATGTCCAGGAATCAGAGCAATAGGCTGCTGGGTGCTACCATTCTCCCAGTGGGGTTTTCGGATCACCACATAACCATGGCTCGGCTGTCTATTTCACCAGGGCCCCGGCAGGCATCTTATTGGAAGTTCAATGTAAAGCTCTTACAAGATGCCACCTTTTGCTCAGGTTTCCAGACTTTTTGGGAAAGATGGGGGCAGCGAAGAGAGGAGTATGAGTCTCTGAGTCAATGGTGGGATGTGGGGAAAGTGCAAATTCGGCTTTTCTGTCAACAGTATACAGCTCTCTCATCCTTAGAGGCTAGGAGAGCATTGGGGGAACTAGAGCGGTGTATTAGTGAGATGGAGGTAGAGATGGTGGGGCAAGGCAATGTAGGCCTCCAGGCTAACTTAGCCGAATTACGTAGGGAACTGGGCAGTTTTTTCCAGGTTAAAGCAAAGGGAGCACTTGTAAGAGCTAGGTTCTCCATGCTCAAGGAGATGGATGCTCCCAGCTCCTTCTTCTTTGGTTTGGAAAGACAGAGCAGTGAAGCCAAGGGTATGCATTCTCTACGGCTGTCTGATGGGCGGGTGACCTCTGTGGTGGGGGAGATGCGGGAGCGGACTGTGGAGTTTTATACTGAATTGTATAGGGCAGAAATGTGTGATCCTATGTGTGCTCAGGTCTTGTTCGCAGGACTCCCTAAGCTCTCTCGGGCACAGAGGGATGAAATGGACATTCCTCTGTTGTCACATGAACTGGCAGAGGCAGTAACCCAGATGTCCCCGGTCGTGCACCCGGGGTCGATGGACTTCCAGTGGAATTTTACAAAAATTCTGGGGAACAATTGGACAGGATTTCTTTTGCGTGTTGCGTGAATGCGTCGGGGTAGGAGAGTTGCCGATGAGCTGCCGTCGCGCGGCTCTGACTCTCCTGCCCAAAAAGGGGACTTGTGTGAACTTAAGAACTGGAGGCCTGTGGCATTACTCTGTGCGGACTACAAGATTTTTGCCAAGGTCCTCTCTAACAGACTGAAGTCCCATCTGGACTCTATAATACACAAGGACCAGACATATTGTGTACCGGGACGCTCAATCACGGACAACTTGTTCTTGATTAGGGACATGTTGGACTTGTCGAGAGGTTCTAATGTGAACTTTGGACTGGTCTCTTTAGATCAAGAGAAGGCTTTTGATAGAGTGGATCATGAGTATCTGTTTAATGTGATGTCTGTGTTTGGGTTTGGGAAGAGTTTTGTGACCTGTGTGAAGCTGTTGTATGCTGGGGCGTCATGTATGGTTAAGGTGGGAGGGGGCTCAGTAGGCCAGTCTGGGTGAGACGTGGGATTAGACAAGGATGCCCTCTATCTGGGCAGCTGTACACACTAGCCATTGAGCCTTTTTTAGGACTGCTACGCAGGAGACTGCGGGGAGTGTGCTGGACAGGCATGGATGTGGTGACAGGAATAGCAGTCTCAGCATATGCAGATGATGTTTCTGTGATGGTCAGGGATGGGCAAGATATGCAGGAACTAGAGACCAGTCTGAAGGTGTACGAGGGAGCTTCATCAGCTAAGGTAAACTGGGGAAAGAGCAAAGCTCTGTTATGTGGGGCATGGGGGATAGGGCTCCTCCTCTGCTTCCAGGGGGTTTGCAGTGGGGTTGTGAAGGGCTTAATGTGTTGGGGGTGTACCTGGGCTCGGAGAGGTGGGTCAGCAAGAACTGGGAGGGGCTGTCACAGGCAGTGGTGTCAAGACTGGCCAGGTGGAGGTGGCTCCTGTCCCAAGTGTCATATAGAGGGAGGGTGCTGATAATCAACAACCTGGTGGCATCTTCCTTGTGGCATAAACTGGCATGACCTCAACCCCCCCGCCGGTCTGCTTGCAGACCTGCAACGCAAGCTGGTGGACTTCTTTTGGTCGGGACATCACTGGCTGAAGGCAGCAGTTTTGTACATGACCGTCCACGAAGGAGGACAGGGCCTGGTGGAACTGGAGAGCAGGATGGCTGCTTTCCGACTAAAGGCGGTGCAGAGACTGCTGTACCACACTGATGTTGGCTGGAGGGAACCAGCATGCGCGCTGCTGAGGAGAGCTGGCGGATTAGGGTTGGACCGGCAGCTGTTCCTCATGAAGCTGGAGAGGCTGAGCACAGCAGGTCTCTCAGAGTTTTACTCTGCGGTGCTGAGGGCCTGGCAGCTGCTAAGACCCACACGAGAAGGGGGTGTGGAGCCTGGGCAGTGGGTGTGGGAGGAGCCTATCTTCCACAACCCAGCCATCCCTTTGAGATCGGTTCAGTCGGCCAACCTGCAGAGGCAACTGATGGCAGGGGGTTTACAAAGGCTGGTTGACCTGAGACTGCTGGGAGAGGAGGGGTGGAAAACCCCGGAGGTCTTGGCGCAACAAACAGGAATAACGTCTCTTAGGCTGCTGGAGAGATTCCTGGAGGAGGTCCAGGAGGCACTGTCTGAGCCGGTAAGGGGGTGTTTGAGAGGCCAAAGGGAGAGGGGCCACCAATGTTCCCGCCACTGCAGGTGACGGCAGAGACTGGAGACTGGCAAGGGGGTCTGGAGGACTTGTTAGATTTTAACACTCCGAGCCTGGGGGAGTTTGAGGGGGTGGGAGGTAAAGCCCTCTACAACCTCTGTGTTAAGGTTAGGAGCATTAGAAGCCTAACAGGAGTGAAGGCACATCAGTGGCAGGGGGTATGTGGGGCGGAGAGTATGGTGGGTTTTAGATGGGCGCTCTACAAACCCCCAGTACCAAAGAGGTCAGGGGACCTCCAGTGGAGGGTTCTTCATGGAGCCCTGGCCACTAACAGCTGGTTGGCACGGGTTGATCCGGGTTTTGGGCAG